>NW_013952678.1:310490-324166 GCF_001266775.1 Austrofundulus limnaeus | reverse complement strand
CAAAATAAGTATAAATAAGTATTTACATTTGTCTACAAGCTGTTTAGATTGTCAAAAAGCCTGTGTTTTTAGGGTTATTAACGAAGTTCGTGTACTCAGACCGGTAATATTTGGGGTCACAAGTTTTTGCCATGGATAGTTTGTGGGTCAGAAGATAAAAAGTTTGGGAACCACTGGTATAAAGTACCTCAAAGTGATACTTGAGTAAAAGTAGAAGTACTGTATCTTATCACAAAAATACTTTGGTAAAAGTTAAAGTCTTCTCTAAAAATATTTCTTGAGTAAAAGTCTTAAAGTATCTGATATTTTTTGTACTTAAGTATCAAAAGTTCGTTTCTGACACAAAATCTACTTAAGTATTAAAAGTAAAAGTACTGAGTAAAAGTGAGCAGTTAGATTTTCCAAAATGATATTTATTGGGAGGTGACTTCTCCAAAACATATTTTTTCTAACGGCGTGCAGCTGTGATGGGTTGTGTACAAGCTAATAGGTTGTCAGAATAGTATATATTTTTTATACTTCTCATCCAATCACAATTAAATTCTCTCTATCCAGGAGACAAAATTTATCAGGATAGTTTTTTAAGTAATAACAACTCGGAATAAAATAGGAGTAACGACTTTCTACTTCTTACCTTTTTTCAAAAAATGTAGTGAGTAGAAAGTACAGATAATTGTGTAAAAATGTAATGAGTAAAAGTAAAAGTATGCTGAAAAATATTACTCAAGTAAAGTACATATAACCAAAAATTTCTACTTAAGTACAGTAACAAAGTATTTGTACTTAGTTACTTTACAACTCTGGTCCTAAACTTACCTCCCACCCTTCAGAGAAGTTGCTGAATGGACCTGAAGCTTTTCAGTTTCATATTGCTTTAGTCTTTGGAATATCTTTAATCCAATCTTCAATTTTTGACCACTTGTCCAAAGTTGAGTCACAGAAGGCCTTTTTGCACTGCAAGGTCTGGGCTGCTGGGTTTCACCTGGATTTAGCTTGTTTTCATTAGGCCATATGGCAGTTCGGCAAAAATTATGGCAAATCGACTCGATTTGACTTTAGCTACTTCTGCTCATTGACTGGTTCACTGACCCGGGAATTACATCACACAAATGAGATTATCATTTTGTGAATCATTTGCACCGACTGTTATTTTTTTTCATATGAGTTTAACTACACTACAACAGTAGTGCACTTCCAACAACAAAAAGCTAACATTAGCTTACTGTTTTCTGTCTCTCCAATGTGGTTTGGGTTTTCTTATTCCAGAAAGATGTACCCGAAAAACCTTAAACTTTAAGGGCGATGGCCCTCTTTTGCATATGACTAACCTGTTTGTCCATGTGGAGGCAGTGCTTTTAAGGCTGAGTTCACCTGAAACTCAGACTGAAGAAGTCTTTTGGAGGAGAGACGAAACGTTTCACTAAAGAAGAACCCATCCAGAAGACCTACTTATTTTTTATTTTTTTATGTTTTTGTCAGTTTTTCACATTAATAAATAAATATCTCTCTTCTCTTACAGCAAATCCTTCGTCAGTCCCGTAGTAATGCCACTAAAGTAATTTTCCTCATCACCGATGGTTACTCTAATGGTGGAGACCCTCGGCCGGTGGCGGCAGCTCTGAGGGAGCGAGGCGTTGAGATCTTCACTCTGGGCATCTGGCAGGGAAACATCAGGGAGCTCCATGACATGGCCTCCCACCCTAAAGACCAACACTGCTACCTGGTGCACAACTTTGTTGAGTTTGAGGCTCTGGCTCGTCACGCCCTGCATGAAGGTGAGAACGAGTGAGCGAGATTACTGGAGTAGATGTGATATTTATCAGTGTGTTAGCACAATTTTATTAAACGTCTGTGATTTCTTTTCAAAAGATTTACTCTCCAAATTGCAAGTGAAAGCAGAGAAAAGATAAATAACTGTTAGAAATACTCACCATGCCAGATTACATTCACCGGCCACTTTATTAGGTACACCTGTCCAACTGCTCGTTAACACTTAATTTCTAATCAGCCAATCACATGGCGGCAACTCAGTGCATTTAGACATGTAGACATGGTCAAGACAATCTCCTGCAGTTCAAACCGAGCATCAGTATGGGGAAGAAAGGTGATTTGAGTGCCTTTGAACGTGGCATGGTTGTTGGTGCCAGAAGGGCTGGTCTGAGTATTTCAGAAACTGCTGATCTACTGGGATTTTCACGCACAACCATCTCTAGGGTTTACAGAGAATGGTCCGAAAAAGAAAAAACATCCAGTGAGCGGCAGTCCTGTGGGCGGAAATGCCTTGTTGATGCCAGAGGTCAGAGGAGAATGGGCAGACTGGTTCGAGCTGATAGAAAGGCAACAGTGACTCAAATAACCACCCGTTACAACCGAGGTAGGCAGAAGAGCATCTCTGAAYGCACAATACGTCGAACTTTGAGGCAGATGGGCTTCAGCAGCAGAAGACCACACTGGGTGCCACTCCTTTCAGCTAAGAACAGGAAACTGAGGCTACAATTTGCACAAGCTCATCGAAATTGGACAAGAGAAGATTGGAAAAACGTTGCCTGGTCTGATGAGTCTCGATTTCTGCTGCGACATTCGGATGGTAGGGTCAGAATTTGGCGTCAACAACATGAAAGCATGGATCCATCCTGCCTTGTATCAACGGTTCAGGCTGGTGGTGGTGGTGTCATGGTGTGGGGAATCTTTTCTTGGCACTCTTTGGGCCCCTTGGTACCAATTGAGCATCATTGCAACGCCACAGCCTACCTGAGTATTGTTGCTGACCATGTCCATCCCTTTATGACCACAATGTACCCAACATCTGATGGCTACTTTCAGCAGGATAATGCGCCATGTCATAAAGCTGGAATCATCTCAGACTGGTTTCTTGAACATGACAATGAGTTCACTGTACTCAAATGGCCTCCACAGTCACCAGATCTCAATCCAATAGAGCATCTTTGGGATGTGGTGGAACGGGAGATTCGCATCATGGATGTGCAGCCGACAAATCTGCGGCAACTGTGTGATGCCATCATGTCAGTATGGACCAAAATCTCTGAGGAATACTTCCAGCACCTTGTTGAATCTATGCCACGAAGAATTGAGGCAGTTCTGAAGGCAAAAGGGGGTCCAACCTGTTACTAGCGTGGTGTACCTAATAAAGTGGCCGGTGAGTGTATGAGTAAATGCAGCTGAAACAATCCTTCATCCTTTCTCTGCTCTGTGTACTTTAGTCAGCCTTTCACCTCTGGCACTGCAGTAAGAAGAGACATTGATTAGTCACATTCATTAGACCAATTTGCCTCTTCTTTGCAATAATTTGGTCTTTAGTAAAAATTAAATAAGCTATAGTTCAAGGGAACCTTGTAGTTCACACATTCACAAATTATTTTGGTCAAAATGTATCTAATGTTTTGGCAAATAGAAAATAAAGTCAATATGTCTTTTTGACCGAGCCTTTGAAGTCCCAACTCTCCCATCATCGTTTGACCCAAAGCAGTTTTAATTCACCACAGTTTTGACCTGCAAAGATTCAGTGTTTATTTAAAAGGAAGATGGTAATAATTCATAGAAAATTAGACAACATACATTTCTCATGCTTTTTACTGTTTGTGCTGCCAACTTCCATACTTGAAAAAAGTAAAGCCATTTTCTCACAGTGGACAAAAACTTTACAAAATTTGGTTGAAAGAAGGATTCCTTGAAGGGTTTAAACTAGAGATGTCTCATGCCAGTTTTTCTCATTGAACCGAGTATTTGTACTTCAGTTTGGTTACTCRTCCGTACCGAGTACTTGCTGGATTACAACTCAAATATTACACAATGACTTTAAAAATGCAATTTCTTTTATACTTTTATTTCTCCTTAATTATAGACCTACAGCTCCTCTGACTGGATCAAATCATGTATACACAACATGATATATTGTTGAAACATGCTAAAATAAATAAAAAATACCAACAAGATTTTCTTTCAGCTTGTTTAAATTTCTTAAACATGGAACTGAAACTTTTCACTTGAAGTGTAAACTGTAACACATTTAAAGGCGTATCATCAATACCAGCATCACAGTATTGATATTGTTTTCGATTCAGAGTATTGGGCATTTTGTATGTGTACTTGTAAAAAGGCTGGTATCCAGCCCGATACTGGGACACCACTAGTTTAAAACATTAAGAAAGTGTCACAGTTAATACATTAAGTTTATAGTGAGCTATAAATGACGTACATGAGCTCAGAGCTACTAGATGTTCATTTGTCTAAAATTTTAGATGTGGCTAATTTGCAAAAATGAAATCCAGCGCTCTCAATCCCATCAACTCAGCCTCTATTCTTTGAGGCAAACATTCATGTTTTAAGACACGGAGCCACATGAATTATGAACCTATGCCAGAGAAATTGTAGCCCTCTCAGCCTTTCTGCCGTTGCAATAAACAAATTAAGAAAGCCGTTTCTTGAAGTAAATCTTAATTTATGTTTTGGGCATGGCAGCAGAATCAAAGACAAGTTTGCCCCCCGGCTCAAATCCAAGTTACATTCCCATTTTAGCTGCTCACAGCACTGCCAGTGTTCTTATTTCATTTTGGGTTTTTTTATTGGGAATTGTTTGCTCTGGCGCAAGCTTTGCAAAAGTTCTTTTTAAAAATAAAATTTGTGTGTTTTTGTAAGATTTACCTTCATAACTGATGAAAACAGCAGAATTTGAGTCAAACATTTCTGTCAGCATTTCTGCTCCTAAAACCAGATTTTGTCCAACTGGTACAATATTTTTTTGTCTGTAATTTTGGTTTCCTTTAAAAAAAACGTAATTTTGGGAGTGTTTCAGGACTTTCATTGTGTACTTTTAAAATTGTGCCAAAAGAAACTCAAAAAATCTACTTTTTATCAAAGCTGATTGTAGTTTATCTGATTTCCAAAATGATGGTTTAATAAATCTCATATACTGTATATTAACCTTTACTTGTTTTTATCCTCAGATCTGCCCACAGGCAGCTACATCCAGGACGATTTGTCACGCTGCTCCTCTCTGTGTGAGGCGGGTAAGGACTGCTGCGATGTGATGGCCAGCTGTAAGTGTGGTACTCACACTGGGCAGTATGACTGCATCTGTGAGAAGGGGTACTACGGAAAGGGTCTGAAGCACGAATGCACTGGTAGGTAGTTTTACCTCAGTTCACAAAGCCATAATCACCTAATTCTTTCCTTTTTACACCCCCTATCAAAGAGCTTTTAAATTATAGCAACAAAWATCCTTATTTTTCATGTAGAAGTACTTTGAAAGATCATGCTACACATTTTTATAAGTAACACAAAACCTTCATGTGCACCATGTGTTGCTTTAGAGCCCTTTGTTTGTATTTTAGTCTTCACATTAGGATTATGGCCTGAAGTTCCTGCTGATCTTATTAAGTGTGGATGTTAAATAAGCAGCCTGTCTGTTTAAATAAGGGTAAGATGTCTACAAGAACAGATCACTTCCAACAAAGTGCCAAAAGAGTCAGAGAGGTGAGACGCTGATGTGTTTTTGTGAGTTTAGGGCTACTTTTGCAGTTGTTCACCTTTTAACTCTCGAACTCCCAGTAAGACACACGTCCTCTTTTAAATCACGTTTCTTTGGTATCTTCGTGTACTTAAAAGCCGCTGTCATTTCAAAATTTACTACCTTAAACTGTGGTTGTTTTTACTTCACTTCCCACTTATATTTCATACATTTCCATTTGAAGACCGAAGAATTTGTTTTATCTCCTGCCAGAGTGCTCTGGCTTTTAGGTTTCTGTTTCTTACTGGTACTTATTTATGGTGCAAAGGATTAGAGAACTATTATTTTATGGTTCTAAACACATCCTTTTAGATGAAAGTAGTGGTCAAAGTTGCATTGATTTGTGCTTTTGTGCAAAATCTTATCTGTTTTTACATACATACAAAGTATGATAAGCACCCAGAGAAAGTTGTGGTAATGAGATGAAACTGTGATGTGCAGTGATTATTAAATTTACAGGTAACAGAGCTGGCTGTATGGTAACACTGTGTCAGTAGGGTGTGGTGTTCCCTGAGTCTGATAGAAGTGACAATTTGATGCAAAATGAAGTCATACAGTTGTATTCTCTCTATTGCAATTGACCCTCAAGATCCAGTTAAGTGGCACTGAGTTGTATCTGATATTTAAGCTGATTTCTTACCTTTGATTGGATCAGAAAACCTGTCTGGCCATGGGAGGACATTAACATGATGCAGGAACCTCTTGTTGAAAGACTGTACCAGGGTGCTGTCTCAATGCTGGATGCCACTCGTGCTGTGCCTTCAGGGTCCCCTGAAGTTCATGCAAGGCGTAGTGATGCTGTGTTTCTTCACGTTGAAAGGACTGGTCCGTTGCGTTGTCCGTGCTGTCTTAAGTTTTACATCAGTGGTCCCAACCATTTTCTTGAAATATTTAATTATTTAAATGGATTGTTTAAAAAAAATTCATATGCAGACTAGGGGTGCACCGATAAATCGAGTGGCCGATTCATCAGAACCGATTCCTTAATTTTGAGAGATCAGAGWTCGACCGAGACGTAGAAAAGATCAGCTTCTCATCTACCTCCACATAGTTCTGAAAATCAGCCACCTAGTGTCCAGTTAAAACAGGTTTGTATTGTTTCAAGTGTATTGTTCAATGATTTTCACTGAGATGCTCCAAACAGGTTTTATTCTGCCGATTCCGATACTGATCACCTATGAGTGTCGATCACTGCCGATCACCGATACTGATCAGATGGAGTGATTGTCTCGGTCGTACAAGTGTTGGCAAGTGTGGGCTGTGCTAACTGCTGTCTGACTGATGCTGCTCCGCGTATCTTTTCATTCTCTGCTGCAAGCCTTGAAAACTCATCATACTCCACCAAGTGCTTGTTCTTTAAATGCCGTATTAAGTTTGCTGTGTTGAAGGATTTTACCATACTTCCTCCATGATGTATTTTTTGTTGCACGTCTTGCAGTTTGCAAACTTTGCATCACTCTCACAGAAAGATCTGCTCCCTCTACGCACCTGCGCAATTTCTTCCAGTGCACGGGAGGTCGGGAGCAGGGTGAAAGTGGGATGGAGACACTACACTGAGTGCTGCACACACACACAGCCTCTGCTAGATTATCAGCCTCTGCCAGATTATCAGCTTTTGTGATTGGCAATGGAAGGCATTTATCGAAAATGTCGATCCCGTACTTTTTCACGAAAATCGGCCGATATCGATCGGTGGCCGATCGATCGGAACACCACTAATTTTCACTAATATGAGATTGGAACATTGAAGGTATGTTGTGACCTTTTAACACCTGACAGTGTCAGCTATTTAAAAAATAATTAAAAAACAACCTGATCCAGCTGATGTCAGTTCTTCATAGATGAATGCAGAGGGTGTTGTAGAAAGTTAAATAGGCTAGTATGGATGCCATGAGGTTCTGTGAAGCTTTGCACCCAACACAACAATCCTCCGTTGATGTGGTCGGTCTTTTGTGGCCAGGACCTTCATAAAATTTGTGTGTGCCCTCACATTGGGTCCAATATTGGCTCATCTGTTCTGACAAATTAAACCAAAATGAGATAATCCCCTTATGGGTGTGAACGATCATGTTCAAATGAGCGATCAAGCTATACCCAGGAGATATATTCAGTTCTAAGACTTGAATGTTTATTTACAGATGTGCAAAGTTACCACACATAACTCAGATCTGATCCACTTCCTGAAATCTCCAACATAGGGCGAACTACACATAATAATAAAAAAAACCTTCATCCAGAGTCAAGTCCCACCCTGGATATGATATCATAAACATGGAAGTAAGTTCTAGAAACAACCACTAAAACTAAATAGAGACGTGTTGATTCTCTGTTTAAAGAGATTTAAATGATTACAACTGATACCAATGTATAACAAAAAAGTGTGCAGCTAATCATTCACAAAATATCCAACATTATCAATGTGTACAGATTAAAATATAACCTTTGCAAAATGATCAAAGTAACTTTTTAGTTCAGGATCAGATTTTTGTTTAGCCTACTGAAAATCATGAATGATAGAAACTCTTATAGGTCAAGAATAACTTTACAAAAACTTTTCTCATCTTTAAACTTTACTTGACATCTTATGTTTTCTTAAATTCTTATCTCTTCCTAAACCTTTAATATATTTTAGGTAGAATCATTTTTTTAATCGACACTCGTCGTGTTACTTAAGAAGAGCCAGTTTAAAAAAAAAATCACAATTTTTTTATCAGAAATGTGAATAATATTCTTGTTAAAAGGACACGGAGAATTCAGCACATTTTGTAGTGAAATAAATCCCTTAAAGTCAGCATTTAGTTCTTTGAATGGGTCCCACCACAAATTAATAAAACTTGTGGCTGTGTAGTTATTTTCCTCTACTCCACTGCATTACTGACATTTAATTTAGCCCTGTGGAAAATCAAGTTAAACCACCTGCCAGCTTTCTAATTATACAACATTTGTCTTCTGAATGCCTATTTTTTGGTTCGTTAAATTTGTTAAAAGTTCACTATGTAATGCCACAGCTCAGTGCAGGTGGTCTTCGTCATGTCAGTGTAAGGTTAAGGGTTAATGTGSTATTTTTACTGAATGGGCAGTCACCAGACTTGCAGAGGATTAACAATGTCCGTGATTGTTGGAGAGCAAAGCAACGAACAGATGTGTGATGTGAGTTTGTCTGCCTGTCTGTGTTTACAGAAAGTAGCTGATGTTTTAAACCTCTGTCAGCTCAGTCATCCTGCAGAGGAAATGTGAGAGAGATTTAAAGGACTTCAGGCCAACTTCCCCCGAGTGCTCTCCCTAGACGAGGAAATCACAGAAATCTGATCAATAATCTCTTTTACATATCTAAAATGTCCTGAGTGGGTAGTGTTGTAATGTCCTTATTTTCCTAATGCTTAGTTTTTGAACTCTGAGTTAAAAAACTAGCCGAGAAAATGAAAAAAGAGACATTTCAGAAAAAGGGAAATTGGAAAAATTCAAACAGTTTGAAAGTCTGCAAACGAAAACAAGGCTCCCAAAGTGAGAGTCAAAGAGGACGGCACTAGGGTCACCAGGCCAGAACACATGCTTTCTTAATTCATATCAGCTGTCAAGTTTAAAGCCATGCTTGCTTATTAATCCGTTTTAATAGTTTAATTACCAGCAGAGAACAATTTAAGAGTTGGGTGAGCAGGAAGGAAGGAAGGAAGGACTCAGCAATGCGCTTCAACCACAACTTTGCACTTCTTTCTCTGTCTGACTCTTAAACACTCGTGTAGGGAGATCTCACAAGGGGTGTGGGTAGTCTTCTTGATTTGTCTGAAGTTATCCCCTCATGTTGCAGAGCTGACATATGCACTCAGTGCTTCGGCCGAGGCAGAAATGTGTGGATGATGATTGGAAGACATTGGCAAGCTTAGGAACTTTTCATCATGTGCAGCTGAAGCTAATTGATGTGAAACAGCCCTGTATGTGTTTTGACTGCAAAATGTATTAACTGCTGATAAGTTAAAAGGAGTGTTAAATAATAGTGTCCCCAAAAGCAATTAGATCTGAAAGAGAGGCGTTTATAATCAAGAAAGATGTCTGTCTGTCTGTCYGTCTGTCTGTCTGTCTGTCTGTCTGTCTGTCTGTCTGTCTGTCTGTCTGTCTGTCTGTCTGTCTGTCTGTCTGTCTGTCTGTCTGTCTGTCTGTCTGTCTGTCTATCTCAATACAATATTAGATATATAGAATAGATTTATTTGGATGACGATAAGATATTTCTCTATCCCCAAATCTGTCATGATACGATTTTAATTCAATTCACAAGTTTGTGATCGATATGATACAATGTCATACAGTATGTCCATCTAACACAATCATTGTTTTAGATGGACATATGATTGATCCACACTGAGCATATGATGATGATTATGGGTTGACATTTTAATTTTGCCTCCATTAAAGTGAATCATTAATAATTTAATTGATATATCAATGTGGAACAAAGTATTGTTTTATCCATCCATCCATCCATCCATCCATCCATCCAAACTGTTAATTTGTCCATTTCAGCAGAATTTCTCTCTGCAACAGTCCCGATTTCTGTCTGCTGCAAGTAAGATACTGACTACCAATGAATACTCGACTTAACCCCGCTTAAAAGACTTGCATGAATATTTTTGGTAAAACAAGCTATATGTTATTGGTTACATAAATTAAGATCATAATAATGTGTATTAAGTGAATAGAGTTGTAGAGTGAGACAGATGCTGATGGTTTGTTCATCCAGGTTTTGGAGATTTTTCAGTTTGCAAAAGCTTGATGATCTGTGCTGCATCAGGCAGGTTTATTGTGTACTTTGCTCTTATTGTTCAGCTAAATTGTTTGCGTAGGTTTTATGCACAACTAAAAATAACAGGATCAAACACTAAACTTCAGTGGGTTATTATTATCATTGGCATAAAGTCTCAGTTGGAGACTGTATCCAGATCCCTTTAGTCCACAGCAGTGCTGTTTATGAATCTGTCAGCAGCCAAGGGAAACAGCCTCTTTGACAAAACATGACTGGAATCCCAGCAGATAGAAAGGAATGATGACCCTAGTTCCCGCATAGTTTGGCTTACTCCAACTGGACATTGTTGTCTCTCTTCAAATACCAAACACAATCTCTCAGTATCTGTATCAAGGATCAGCACAGGAATGGGCTGGTGGATAGATGGAGTTAGAGGGTGTGTAGAAGGGTAACATGTTCTCCTCCTGCCACACATTCTGACTTATCAGCCTCTCCTGTAGCTCGAGAGAATGACAGGAGCTCTGGTCTTTGTCAGAATGGTGCCAGTGAAAGCTTGTTCTGCTGGAGATGAACAGAGACGGAGAGCAAATGAGGGGTAAAAAAGGACAGAAAGGAAAAAACAAAGCAGTAAATCAGAAGAAAAGAGGTAGAACATTTTTTTCAAGTTGACTTATAAGCATATGTTTGTTTTGAGTTTTGTAACATTTTTAATTCTGTGATGTCTTAAATCATGCATCCCACTTAACTTTTTTTGTTTTAGCATTTAAAGACCTGAAACAATCTAAAAAGTTCATAAACTTCTAGAGTAAATTGAGGTAAATTTGGTCTAACAGTGAAAATTTCAACTTCAAATAAATGTCTATGTTTAGACATGACTGGAAAGAATATTTAAACAGCGCCAGAGATCAAACTCACCATCTCTCTGTAACRACCACAACCTGGGCTGCAGTGACCCAAACAGATAAACTGCTGCTCCCAGAACATAAAGTGACTTCATGTGTGCAGTTGGCAGTCATCACTCATAGCTAACGATTTACAACTTTAAAAAATATTTTTACAAATTCAGCTTTATCTCTTATGTTAATTCAGAGCTATCTTGCTGTCAGCCTGAATTGCTCTATGGTTTATGGCATGTTTTAAATAATAAGGTGTTTCATGCTTCCATATGCAAACATARCTGATGTTGGGTCACATAAAAACCTGTTAACTTTCTAACCTCTGGTTTTTTAGAAGCACTCAGTTAACGTTAAGAAATGCTAACTTCATATAAAACAATTTAAATGCTTTTGCTAGTTCCATAGTGATCAATATAGAATACTTTATCTACACATCTATTAAATCTAATACACATCTATCTATACCTAGCCATACGATGGATCAGTGGTTAACACCGATGCCTCACAGCAAGAAAGTCCTGGATTCAATCCCTGGTTTAGACCTGGGGTTTCTGTGCAGAGTTTGCATGTTCTCCTGGTGATTGTGTGGATTTTCTCCAGGTACTCTGGTTTCCTCACACAGATCCAAAATGTACAATAGGTTTCCTTCAGGCTCAGGCCTTCTCTTGCAAAATAGATCTGTTATCTCAGTGGGATTTGCCTGGTTAAATAAAGATAAAATAAAATAAATGTTAAAAACACCAATGTTTTTATACAAAGAACATGCAAAGCATTTCAGAGCATACCAATATTATATTCAATCAAAATAGATACACAATATTGATTCAAACAAATGGAATAAATGAAACAAAAAATTTTCTCAAGAAAAAGTTATGTCTATAGATATTGTTTGATCAATGTAAAAGACTACAACTGTGCTTTGAAAAGTTGTCCAGATAAAATGGTAAATATGGTTTGAAAGCATTAGGAGAAGCCAATAAACTGACCTCAAATAAAGATTTGTGTTTGTCAAACTTTTTTTCTTTTTCCAAGTTCTGAGGTCAGTTACATTTCCCTCTGGGTATTCACGATATTTATGGGCGGATGTGTGCAATTGTCAAGATTGTCAAGATATTTAGATGACTTGCCCTCTAATTTCCCGGATATTGACTGTTGACTGAAATGTTGTTATTGCTGTCAAACATTTCCTTGGCGATGACACTAAACTGCACGGTGTTTACAAAATCAAGTTGGCCTAAGCCTCTTGATCCCTGGAGGAGACGCGTGGCAGCAGCAAACCCCGACTTGATCTTGAACATAAATACATCCACCTTACTGTGGATGGTCTGGACTGTTTGTTGTGTAAGACAAGACRCCTATTGTCTGTGCTCTGAATATGTGTGGTCTTGTTGAGGACTGAAAGACTTGTGGAGGGGAAGCCCTGACATACACTGAATAATGTTAACTGTTGAGGTTTATAAAAAAAGTGTTGAAGTTAAAGGGATGTGGCAACCATTTCTTTTCCTGTTTGGTTCCCCTCTCTTTGACCTTCACCTCCTGCTGAAATCTCCAAAGCGTAGTCAAAACCAAAACAAAGAAATCAGTTTAATMATAACTGTTTTGGTGAACTCTGAGGAATGCAGAGAATCTTGACATGTCACTGGTTATCAACGTCTGAGTGCTGGACACTCTGCAGCTCATGTTGCTTCGGACTGTCACGCTAATTCCTGCTTATGCCGACTTAGATACCGCACAGATGAAACGGAAACAGCCACAGGTTATTGGTGTGCTTGCATGCATGTATATAAGCCACTTTCAAGGGTCTGACAAATACCAGGCAATAGTGCAGAGTCTGTTTATAACACCTGAGGCAGCACATACCGCATAATCAAGAAGTTCTACACCAGTGAGCCTCTAAATATTTGAAAAGTTGAAATGCAGATGCTACCATGTGGAAAAAAGGAAGACTAGACAAATTAMAAGCCTGTTGTTCCTTGAACGAATGCATATCACCTTTTGAGTTTTAGATTAAGATCATCTTATGTAGAGAACTTACAGACAAGAGTAGTGGTGTCCCGATATCAGGCTTGATACCTGCATTTTTACAAGTACTTKTACAAAATGCCAAGTTGAAAGAAAACCTTATTTGTTACTTTTATTTATTTTAGCATGTTTCAGCAGTATATATCATGCTGTATATTAGGTTTGATCCAKTCAGAGGGGCTGTAGGCGTGTAAGGAAGGAGATCCAAAAGAAATGTTTTTCTAAAATCGTTGTGTAATATTTAAAGTGTAACTTACCCCCCCGTGAAAAGATAACTCCGCCCCAAGGCGAAATTTGAAAAATGCATCAAAGTGGGTAGGGGAGGGGGTGTGGGTAGAGGAAGGGGGGTTAGAGAGCGGAGGTGTGGCCAGGACGAGAGAACGTGACAGCTAGCATTAGCATAATTGATGCTACATGGAAAGTGCGAGGCAGGAGGAGAGGGGGAAAAGTAACTTATAGCAGCAGAATAGGTTGGAAGATGGCTGTTTGATGT
>NW_013952678.1:308731-309647 GCF_001266775.1 Austrofundulus limnaeus | reverse complement strand
ACTGCTCTACCCATATGAGCAGCAAAAAGACGTTTTTAGACCAAATATTACAGATTAGAACAAATACGCACAAAAACATCAAAATTAGCACAGAAAAAGTACTATATAACATTTTAGACACATTCTAGGCAGTTTATCAGCTAAAAAAAGTWAATTTTAGGGTAAGTTACTCTTTAAGTTCTTCGACTGAAGATCAGCTGATGCTTACGGAAGATAAAATTGGTGGAAAAGATTAGCTTCTCATCCTCCACAAAGGTCTGAAAATCAGCCACTGTCCCCTTTTGCTSTGCTGTAAACACTACCTAATGTTCAGTTAAAACAAGTTTGTATTGTTTCAAGGGTTTTGTTCATTGTTTTTCATTAAAATAAGGTTGGAACATTGAAGGTGTAGTGTGACCTTATAACACCTGACAGTGTCATCTAAAAAAGGTCAAAATTGTCAGGTCAGACTTTTTAAAGACCGTGATCTGCCAGAGARCTGCATAGGTGCATCCCTGCATGTACTCCTAATCARTTTGAGAAAAACTGGTAATGGGTCACCTCTAGACAAGAGGATCTCGGTTTGAAACTGTGGCATAATAAAACATCAGGCCTTTATTTATAGAATGTGCAGTAGTTTAGCTGGGGCAGTGGTAGCTGGTGGTCAGTGCTATGGTCCTGAGGCTGCAGGTTTGTGCCCAGGTCGTGTCAGGAACGGCATCTGGCACAAAACAAATTRCTAAATCTTTCATTGAGTTTGCACGCTGTAGTGACCCCTGCAGAAGGGAGCATCTAAAAGAAAAAAAATAGTTTAGCTGAGAAAAACATGCCAATTAAAAAAGTGCTTTTCCTTATATATATACAGTGGTTTGCAAAAGTATTCATACCCCTTGAACTTCTCCATATTTTGTCACATTACAACCACAAACATAAATAT
>NW_013952678.1:305318-307030 GCF_001266775.1 Austrofundulus limnaeus | reverse complement strand
TCCTTATATATATATATATAAATTTGTTAAGAACTTGTCCAACCAGAAGTATAGGTTAAAAACATACATTTTCATATTAAAAATTTGCATGTGCATAAATAATTTTGGGCTTACATGTTTCTGTTGTCTTCAACTTACTACTAAAAGAAGCTAATTTGGTCAAAATATTACATAAACTCTTGTGAGTGCTGTTGTTTTTTTTGTGTATCAACACTATTCCCTCCAGCCTTAATGACTGCTGCAGACTGTCTGCTTCTGTTCAGTTTATCTGCCGCAGTCCAAGTCTTTATTTCTCAACGTTTTTGTGGTGAGAATGAAAGTCCAAGTTGCTCAACATGAATTCCTGCTCATTTTGGAGGCGAACGCCTGGGATTTCCTCACAACAAGCTGAGGTGGGTTTTTTGCTCGCCCACACTCCATTAATTGCTTTAACTGATTGGATTCAGGTTTGRGCTGGTGTTTTTCTTCAGAGTGAAGCGAATAGAAAGAAAGCAAGAGAGAGGGTAATTCTTTCCAACAGGGCCATGCATCTTTCTGTGGCTGAATGTTGTGACTGAGSCTCTGTGCCTTACTGTGGGATAGGAACAGTTTGGGAAAAGGGAAACTTTTTTCTTAAACTTTTTCACAGCAGAMGCGAGACAGTAACAGAGACTTTAGTGTTTTATGGCTTGGATTAACTTTTATGTCATTGTAGCTGCATAATTTTAGGTACCATAAAGCAGGTATATAGCTAATTTTTCAYGTGGGACAAGTTTTAAATTCATCTTGGGAAATTTAAGTTTTGATTGTGTTGCAGGCTTTTGTCTTTTTTCCTCTCTGTGGAGTGGTTAGTAGGCCAAAAACTTTAATGATTCCTGATTTTTCTGGTAGAACCACTTTGAGTCTAGTCACATCTTTTTCATAATCCAGTCTAACTTTAATAATGTGTAACCTAGTGAGCAAACACAGCAAAATAACTCTCTTAGGTAGTAACTTTCTTAAACACATTACTCAGGATGAATCGAAAAGGCCTCTTTTATTGCATGTTAAGTCTTTTAAAAGTAGCACAAGAAATGTTAAAGAGGAGGATTACATAAATGGTCCACAATTTAATGCCTTTAAATCTCTGCAGGTTCTGCAAAGTATTTTATAAAGCTTCTTATTTGCTGCCTTTATTTATACAATTTTTACACCTAACAGTTTTTGTATTTTCGCTCATGCACAGAGAAGATAWTGGTGGGCAGTGGAGGTACAGTGTCTTACCCAAGAATACTTCAGTATGCTGCAGGAATAGGGATCAAACCCTTAACCCCCTGATTAGAGGACAATCACCCAATCCACTGGGCCAATCCATCTCTGTCCAATGACTATAACATGGATTTGAATAGAACTTCTTGTAAAATGTTTTGATGAACTTGCATGKAAAAATGTTGCTCAAATGATAACTGTAGGGAAAACCTGGTTAAATAGTGGATAGGTTAATGATAATGCACCAGCAGTGTTCTATGTTGTTTCCGCACATTTCGTGTTTTATTATCATTATTTGGTTTGCTTTTGAAGAAGTACCACTCCACAGGGGTCCCAATAGTGTTGTAGTCAAGACCACCTAGCCCGAGATCAAGTCAAGAYCAAGACCACAGTGTCTCGAGACCGAGACAAGACCAAGGCTTTTTGGGTTTGGACCAAGGGGAGACCAAGACCAAGGGAGGGCGAGACCGAGACAAGACCAAGAC
>NW_013952678.1:299930-305081 GCF_001266775.1 Austrofundulus limnaeus | reverse complement strand
AAATGAGAATATATCTAGAAAATCACGTTTTTTTTTAAAGAATTTATTTGAAAAATATGGTGGAAAATAAGAATTTGGTCAATAACAAACAAGCCAGATTTCTATCTCTCTCAGATCTGTAACTTCTTCTTTAAGAGGCTCCTCTGTCCTTCACTCATTACCTGTAGTAATGGCACCTGTTTGAACTTATCAGTATAAAAGACACCCGTTCACCACGTCAAACAGTCACACTTAAAAAAAAAAACTCCACTATGGTGAAGACCAAAGAGCTGTGTAAGGACACCAGAAACAAACTGTAGACCTGCACCAGGCTGAAAGACTGAATCTGCAATAGGCAAGCAGCTTAGTGTGAAGAAATCAACGAKGGGAGCAACAATTAGAAAATGGAAGACCTACAAGACCACTGATAATCTCCCTCGATCAGGAACTCTACACAAGATATCACCCTGTGGGGTCAAAATGATCACAAAAACGGTGAGCAAAAATCCCAGAACCACACAGGGGTCCTAGTGAACGACCTGCAGAAGGCTGGGCCTAATGTAACAAAGACTACTGTCAGTAACACACTATGCCACCAGGGACTCAGATCTTGCAGTGCCAGACRTTTCCTCCTGCTTAAGCCAGAACATATCCAGGCCCCTCTGATGTTTGCTAGAGTTTGCRTCCTCTGGATATTCCAGAAGTGTATTGGGAGAAWGTCATATGGTCAGATGAAACCAAAGTAGAACTGTTTGGTAGAAACAACTCATGTTTGGAGGAAAGTGAATGCTGAGTTGCATCMAAAGAACACCATACAGTATCTACTGTGAAGCATGGAGGTGGCAACATCATGCTTTGGGCTGTTTCTCTGCAAAGGGACCAGGATGACTGATCTGTGTACATGAAAGAATGAACGGTGCCATGTATCGTGAGATTTTGAGTGCAAACCTCCATCCATCAGCAAGGGCATTGAAGATGAAACATGGCTGGGTCTTTCATGACAATGATCCCAAGCACACTGCCAGGGCAACAAAGGAGTGGCTTCATAAGAAACATTTCAAGGTCCTGGACTAGCATAGCCAATCTCCAGGTCTCAACCCCATAGAAAACATTTGGAGGGAGTTAAAAGTCAGTGTTGTCCAGCGACAGCCCCAAAACATCACTGCTCTAGAGGAGATCTGCATGGAGGAACAGACCAACACACCAGCAACAGTGTGTGTCAACCTTGTGAAGACTTACAGAAAACATCTGACCTCCGTCATTGCCAACAATGATTAACTTTTGTTATTGATCAAATACTTATTTTCCACCATAATTTGCAAATAAATTCTTTTAAAAAATCAGACAATATGATTTTCTAGACATGTTTTCTCATTTTGTCTCATAGTTGAGATCTACCTGTAATGTCAGTTACAGGCCTCTCTCATCTTTTTAAGTGGGAGAACTTGAACAATTAGTGGCTGACTAAATACTTTTTTCCACACTGTAGCAAACCTAATATGTAGAGCTCATATTGTAATTTTTGTGTGAGGGCAGAGGAAAGAAAYTTGCTACAGAGAYAGATTATTAACATTCATGACGATAAAAGTTTAAAGTTGTCCCATCATCTCTGAAAGTGAAGCACTGCAGAATTTACAAGTTGCTGTATGCTTTCTCCTGGTGGTTGTTGTTTTACAATATTATTTATGAATAATGTAGCCAAACTTTTTTACTTAAAATTTTGAAGACATCTTTTATCGCTCCCAGAGAACCACTGCTTTCTTTCCTGGAATGCTGAGTGTGAGTGAAGAGAGTGGGGATGGGTGATAGCCGGTAAATAACAACGAGTCAGGTTTGGATTTGAATCAATATGTTTTAAATCCAATGAAAGCAAGAATGTTAACAAATAAATTGGACAACATTCTGGCTATTTAGTGATATTTCCACAGTTGTGGACTTGACTGGTCTCGAAATAAAATTCCGAGTCCTCAATGTCCGAAACCGAGACAAGACCGWGTACAAATGCTGTCGAGTCCGAGACAAGACCAAGACCATCAAAAGTGGTCTTGAGACCAAGACCGGTTTCAAGTACTAAAACACTAGGTCCCAATGCGTTTTTGGCTTTACTAGACTGTTCTACTAACAACATAATATTTAGGATTGCATGGATTGCTTCAAGATGATGCTTCCTGGTTCAAAAGTACAGAACCGAGCTCATTTTTTAAAAATAGAGATTAAGCCCTTTTCTGTTATTTAGTGTTCACATTAAAAAAATCTGTAATTTCTCTAGATCATGTTTACCTATTTTTTTATTTATACTCCCTACTTTTTTGTTGTGAAGGTTGAAACATTTGAGTTCTTTAAGATATTTTTTCTGGTTTAAATGAACCCTTTGTCATAGCTGCCCTCAGTTATTTCAGAGTCTTTCGTGACYGTATTGGTCCCTTCATCCATGCCACATGTTTCTGCTCTGTTCTTTCCCCAGTTAAACGACTCAAAGAGGTCTGTAAAAAGGCCTTAATTGATGACTACTGCTGCCGTGTTTGTAGGCCAGGGATGCTGTAAAACAGAAATGACTTGCATTACAAACTGAGGCTCCTCTGCGAGTTATAAAAAGGACAGAGACGAAGGAATGAAGAGACAGTAAGGTTGTTAACTGACACTAATAGGACCCTCCTCAGCAGGAGAATATGAAAAACAAGAAGCCATGGAACCACCATTTGTGTGAAGTCTAACCTGACTGTGTCATTAACACACCTCATTTGTCCATCCCTTTACGTGTCTTCTCTTTTTATCTTATATTGTGCCTGAATCTACTCTTAGTGCCAATCTAACAGCTCCCTTCTCTTTTCCCCTTTATGCCAAGCTTTGCACGCTACTGTTACTACATCAGCRTCTTTATATCATTTACTGCATACTGATAATTACAAAATCTTTATAGAAATTTATTGAAGTTGTCCTGAACGAGCCCCCAGTTTGTTATAATCTGGCATGGAGACTATAACAAAAAAAGGGGGGAAGAATACAGGAAAAACTTGTTTTGTTTTTAACTAAATCAAAAACTTACTCAATAATAACTAAGGGTGATAATGCAGGTGACCCTCTCTCTGAAGAGGTAGTTCTTATAGGGTAAATATCATGCAAAATTTGCTTTTTTAGCTGTTAAATACATTTTGTTGTGTACTTGGAGTCCAAGAGTGCAGAAAATTTGAATTTAGCCTCTCCGGGTGCTGCATAGATACWGTACGTGTCTTTATATTCTGTTTAGGTCATATGTTTCAACCTCGTTCAGTTTTCTGTATTTTCTRTGACGTTTTCTGAACTATTACATCAAATTATTTGCGAACAAACTACCAAATAACCYTGGACTTACTAACTGCAGTTTGGTGGTCTTCATTCTCCTCTGCCTCTGGGTTAGACTCTGGCTCCAACATGTAAGGTTGACATCTTTTAATTAATTTGTAAATAAAATGTTTCTGCACCGCAAGATAGTGGTAATAATATATTATTGATTAAGTCAATTCARCAAATGTTGAGGATTTTAGTGATTCAATAACAGTTCATCCTTTTTGAATGTGTTAGTGGTAATTTTGTTCCAAGTTTACTGAAATCACGTTGCATCCTTTAGCTGCTGCATTTCTCAGACCTCTGTAGTGAGGCACACAGTTTGTGTTTGTACAGTTGTTCAGCRGTTTGTGGTCAATCTTTCAGTGATTTTTAGTGTTCTTGGAGCCTTTAATAAGTGAGCAGGATATTCTTGCTTTTCTTGGGAGTTTTTAGCAGTTGCAGTGAAATCACAGTCCTTTAGGAAAAGTACAGAGTWATAAGCAGGAAAACAGTCTTGGAGTAGCCACTAGACTTCTACAGCTTTCTTTCTAAAGAATTTCTTGCATCGTCAGGGATGTTTTTCCTCCTTCGCGGGGGTCTGAAGAGGTCCTTCCTCCTCCCARATGGAGACAGTTTATGATGACAGCTGTGCAGAAGCCACAGTTCTACAAAGCCCTTGTTTTCACCTTACAGTCCAGTTCGAAAGCACACCAGACGTCAATGGGGCTTTGGGAATTTGAGTGAGGGCTTTTTGACCTGTCTTGCATAAGGATGGGGTTCTGAAACCTTTCCAGTTTCAGGCGACTTAATGTTAGAAATGTCATGYAACTCCCATTGATTCAAACATAAAACAGTCTTGCTTTGCGTTGTGGCTCATGTAAAGACAAAATGTACAGTATCTCTAAACAAACTAAGCATAATAAAGTAGTCCTTTGAGAAGCTGCTGGTGGAAAAATAAAATGCTGAAACAAGTTTTATTGGAAGTGGAAACCAAGAATTACTTTCAGATTTTAGCAGAGAATACTCACATTAAGCCTAGGAGCGCCAGACTTAATCTTATTCARTGATGAGTGTTGAAGCTTGGAAAACTGCCATGTGGACAGATGTAGTCTGTGTTACACAGCTGCCAGTTCTCTCTTGTCATGCTGGTTTTTCACTAAGGCCACCAAAAGAGTAATAATAATCTTAGTTTGGGTCTTTTACATTCTTGAGATCTGTGAGTCCTACCGTTTAAGCGCCATTGGTGGTCTCTCTGAATGTATTATGACATGCATTTATTCTGTCGCCTCAGGGTGAATGTATGTAATATTACACAGAGGATATACGCCGCTTGCATGTTTGTCTGTATTGTTAATTTAGATTTAAATGATCGGTTTCTACTTCAAACGTCAAAGTCTCTGTTGTTTGTGGAAACTTTCCTCACACGTGAGACATTTTTATTTTGGGGAAAACCCTGGAATTTAAGAACCATTTTAACAAGAATGTGTGAGAAGGCCTTCGACCACAACTGTCCAAGCCTCTGTCCGTTTTACTCAACACTTTTGCAGAATTTCAGGGCTTCCCTTGTACCCTTTGTTTTACTTCAAACACAGGAATTTTGAGTGACTCCAAATATCATAGGATCACAGTAACTAATACCTATTTTTTCTGCTCTTTCTCTTTATGTCTAAAAGTGAGGCTTCATTTAATTAACACCTTCCAAAGACAAACGTCACAAAGTGCTTCACAGAAAAACAAACAATAAAATGCACATATTAGCTATTTTTTGTTTCAACCACATTATTTGCAGAAAACAAAAGGAGGAAAGCAAAGTGTACCCAGTGTTAGATATAGTTTTCTGTTGTTTTTTTAAATATATCACAAAAA
>NW_013952678.1:294247-297354 GCF_001266775.1 Austrofundulus limnaeus | reverse complement strand
GAAATACATTACCATAAATGGTAGTTCCGAAGAAAAAAGTGTGACAAAATAAACAATGAAATGAAATAAGCAACAGCAGATTTTGAACAAACTGAAAAATCTGACCCATAAAATAATATTAAAATATCTTTGCAGTAACTGGACAGAATAAATTAAAGTTTTCTACACTCCTAGACATTATAATTGCACAAAAAATAGTTTATAAATGCAAAAAAAGTGCATTTAGCCTGATATGTCTCCTTTAAACCTTTTTGAGGGCACCACACATTGGAGTCATATAGCTTTGATAATGTTTTTTTTAGGGTTGGGGTTTACTTAGATTTTGTGCCAGTTTTGTCTGAGTTGTTGGATGTGAACTGAGCCTGGATGTTGTATTTGGAGAAAAGTTTTCCTTGCATATCCAATAACAAACATTGTCTTACCAGAATGAGCGTGTGACTACTTATTCTTGTGATGTTATAAGAAATGCTCTAATTGATAAAGTTGTTCTCAAGGCAGTAAATATTTCTTCTAACCCTGCCGACACTGAATATTGAACAGTGTTTCTTGGACTGTTGTACCACACACCTAATGTTGATGTTTTAACTGTTCTTATTGTTTTAGGTTTTTGTTATGTGCGTTTTAGTTCTGCTTTTTGCTTGAGTCATGTTTTGTGTTACATTTTTTTTATAGTTTATTTCTGTGTGTCTTCTTTTCTGTTCCCCCTCAAACATCAGGTTCTTATTATCACCTCTACCCTCTGTCTGTCATTTACTTCCTCAGTACGTGTGGTTCCAGGATTTCAGTTGCTCGCTGTCAGATTATCGTTTTTGTCTGCAGTTATTTTGGGTTCATTCCATGTGCAGTTCAGTTGTCTGCTTTTGCCACACTGCCTCGTGTTCTGAGTTTTGTTTTGAACTTTCTTGCCCTTTCAGTGCCCTTGGTTTTATATAAAATGTACTTGTTCGTTATGACATGCCTCCATTTGTTCCTCTGTTCCATTTAAACTCATTTCACTTAATCAGGTCAGGATTAAAGAAAGTAGTAATGTTTTTAGATACTGCTCTTTGTTTCGTTACATTATAAAGTCTGAGTCCTTGAATCTGGTTCAGCTACAGCYCTGGAACATATTAAGACACTATTGCAAAATGATAGTTTTTTCAAATTTTCTCTGATTTTTCCATTTAAACCAACATGTTTTGATAAAATGAGCATTTTTGTTTCGTTCTTTAACCTACTGTCAACATTTATTTCAAATTAACTATCATTTAGAGCTGTCACACATGTAGAGATGCTCRTTTCTGATAGGTCAACATTGATCATACTTTCTTCCAGTGCTGTACAAAATTAGGCCAGTTTATATTTAAAGGGTCAAAGACAGTTACTCAGTATTCTAAACATGTCAARTTGTACAGATTGTTCATAAATTGCACAGATTTTTCTCCCCGTTTTGCATGGATATAGACATTTAGAAAAACTTTGCTTCAAATTTATTTAAGTCTCAGAGCCAGCAGGCAGTAAGGAAATTATTTCACCAACTGCTCGTCCTTCGTTCCCTGTTCCTTTGCTGCAGCAGACACCATTATCGCCACCTCTATGTCATCTCTCAGCTGCCAACAGACTCCCCCTCCCACCCCCAGCCCCATTGTATTTCGTAAGAATACAACTAATTTCTTTTGAGAACATTGCAGATTTGAGGGTGAAGATGCAGGTAAATGTCTGAAGGGKTTGATCTGTATTTTATTGGTTTTCAGCATCATAGTTTTTGTAGATTGTAAGAAACTTGTCCACCAAATTCCCCACCTTCTCAGTTAGTGAGGAAACACGAGTTCTTTTCATGAAAGATAATACCCCTCCAGAATGAAAGTGAGAAACCACACAATAGTTTGTATTTCCAGTCCAGCTCAATTTTCTAAAATAAAATTATTTATTTACAGACAAATGAACTAAAGTATATACAAATTAAGGTTAACAACCAGTACTTTATGAGATAATACATTAACAACAAACACTTTGCGTCCAATGTGAATTATTGTAAATATAACTCTCAGAAAGTGAACCAGTAAAACAGTAAACCAGTCATTGATGTTAAAAAACTTAGTTTACAGGCATTTTAGCTTATGGCAAGAATCTTTAGGTTTAGCTTAAGAAAGGATGAAAAAAAGAGGATTAGTTTAGATATATATTTTTTATCATTTATCAAAATCAGAACCAGAACAATCACTAGGACCTGCGTCTCCCACTGGGCTGGACCTTCTAGCTGAACATACAAGACCAGCTCCTACCTTTCGGTGGATCTACCCGGTCAGCTGGATCAGGAGGACTCGGTTCYTTAARAGGCTTAAGACCAGTTTCAACTCCAGGGTTTGTGTTTCAGCATCTTAGAAAAATCTGCCATTTAGTCAAGGTTCAGCTTGGCAGTTCCAGTTCTTTCTCTCAGGATAGTAAAAATCAAACATAACTTGAGGCAGGCATGCCTCAAGTTAAACAGCAGATTTTCTCTCTTTGGCAAATTGAGAYAAAAATCTCTGCCGGCTGCCTTCYCGGAAGAAGCATCAGCTAGGAACGAAAGTAGCTGTTTTTCGTTCCTCATTCAGGTTTCAGWCTGCATGAGCCAGGTTCRTGTGTTAATTTTTCTAAAGAGAAGAGAAACTAGGCACRACCTTGGCTCTGGTAAASAGAAGAGAAAGTGAAAGATTGTTGAGACTGTAGATGCTTGCTAAAGCAGACAACAATTTTTGCACCTGGTTCTGGAGACAACAAGGTACTTTGACATAGTTTAAATGGACTGAAGGTCAATGACTGTTCAAGAATCACTTTCACTAAACGAATCTAAGAAATACTTCTCTGTGATTAAATACAAATATTTCTGTAAGCATATTTCAAAATAAAACTCAGTAAAGTTATAAACTCAACAATCAACTTTGATTAAATGGAATAATAAAAAGAAAAACACTTAATCACTTTACTGTAAGACCACAGTTGATTAAACAAGATTTGTGTAAAACAGTTAAAGGTATAGTTCAATCATTTCTCATGGTGTTTTTTTCTTTTTTCTGAAAATAATGCAAAAGATTAATTCATTAGAAAACTTTGATTTATAAAATGATGATAACTTGTAGTTAAAA
>NW_013952678.1:287539-294187 GCF_001266775.1 Austrofundulus limnaeus | reverse complement strand
AATAATGAATTTTATTATTAATTAGCATTTTTACACCAGCAATTGTTGACTTATTGGTGAAATGTTTACCATTTTAAACTTATAGTAGGCTCTTTTAATACTCAGTTTTTCTTGTGTTATTGTACCATGTTCTGCAGATGTTTTTATTCCTTTTTTTATTCTTTTCTTACACAACATCCAGATACAGCCAAAATGAGGTTCTTTAGGGTTTAAAAACCTGCTTATTTTTATGTAGAACTTGACTTCAATGATCAAGTATGTGCTTTAAAATTGAAAACTGTCTGTTGAAAGAAAGGGCTAAAGCCTCACTTGAACATAATCCCATTAATACAGATCTGTGATACATTTCAGTCATCACAACAAGGTTTTTGTTCTGCACTGCTTCTGAAAAACTCTGGTTCTTCAGGGTGAAGAGATGGCAGTGTCAGAAGAATTTTAGTTCATTCCCCTTKTAGTGAGACACCAGTGATTTACGTTGGAAAGAACATGTGAGAGATGCTAAGTGTATGAATGTAGTATGGGTGTTTTAAAACATATGTTTGAGGATTTTTTTGGACTAAGCAGAATATGCGCTGTTCATCCTCTTTCGCTGCCTSTTTGTCATTGTGGCTGGGGAGGCAGATGTTCTCGCTCTCCCTCTGGACCTCCTTTCATCATTCCCTTCCCAGTTTGATTTTTAGGCCCGGCTAATCGAACCCAGTTTCCCCCCCAAAGAGACTTGGGAGATTCTCGTGTGATCATAACTTTGGCTCCTGGACTCGACGTGCCTGCCAGTTTCARTGACTTACTTTGTTTTAGGACAAAGGAGTTTAGCAGATGAACTTGTTCGTGCTTGTTTTTTTTCCCTTTCCTTTTCTATTTCCTTTCTATTCCTAAGAGATTTACATTTTTTTTTACTTTTTCCAGTTATAAATTTTAGTGGCTGCTTAGATGCTGAGGTTTCACACAAACAATAAATCTTTGTTTTCAGAGGTGAGGTTTAAATTTCTTTGAATAACGAGGGTCAGTGATGCRGTGAACATCTCAGAAAACATGAAAACTCAAAATAAACCACTTCAGTTTTTGACCTCAGATCATATTTTTTAAACTGTATATACATTTATTGCTAAGTTTTTTTTTTTGTTATTGAAATTTTGACAATAGGTAAAATAAAGCAGCATTATTCGCTGAAAAGGAGGCAAAGCAGACAGGTCAGGTTGGCAGTACAAAGAAGAAAGCTGTCATTTTCCRGAAATTATGAAGATCTTCCCTGCTTCCAACGAACACATCCATTTTGACAACTGTGTTTATCTTATCTTAAAGGCAGTTGATCAACCTTGTCATGTCCTTGTTTATTAAAATAATAACTCTCTTTGATGGAGCTGCCTTCATGAAAATCTACAGGAAAAGCTGGTATCAGATAACCTTTAAATCATAGATGGACTACAAATGGCCCGAGGGCCAGAAGTGGTTCCTGGACCATGTCAGCACCACTCTTTACTCTCCTCCAAAACCATAATACTAATATTAAATAATTAATGTTTTATCAAATAATGTTGGAATATATTAAAGTACAACTTCTGTTGTATTTATTAATRTATTTTGACCAATCGTGCTGGAAAGCTTGTTTTAATTGGATAAGGGGTGAAAAAATCAATAAAACACGAGGAACCAAAGTGACCCATCACATCAAACCAGGGRTTAAGTCAGATTTGGTCAAACTAAACCAAGCATATTTCAGATTCTTGTCTTATAAACTACGTGTTGATGCCTGATTGTCCTGATATCATGAGTTGTTCTAGAGATATGATTAATTTCTCTTGCTAGTMAGGAAGACCCCAGGAAAATCAGTCTGAATCCTAGTTGGAAGCATACTCCAWTGAGGATTTGTTCACGCAGTTTAAAAGAGGAAACCTCAAAACATATTTGGATATCAGGATTTCCCAGCTAAATTGAAAAAAAGCTTTAGTGTGCAAGGAATGTTGTGAAAATGTAGGGTTTTTCTGCTCAATGTCATTGTTTGTGTTGGTGCTGCTCAAAGAAAGCCTTCAAAACATTCTTTAGGWATATGTTTTGAACATTTCTTTTAAGGAACCTATACATTTATTTAACATGATTTGACAATGTCCATTTATCTCACATCTTTCTATTGATGCAGCTGCTTATTTTCTCACTACTCTACTTGTGACTTAATCTTTGGTTTGTTGGGATGGGTCATATTTACAAAATAGTCAACAATTAACAAGTGTTTGCTTCATGTGTCACAAGTAAAACAGATTAAATGTTTCTGAGTGTCTTTTTGTAGATGATGTGATATTATACTATATAGACTGCAGGTGATGTACTGGGCCCTCTTTTTTAACAAAAACAAAATGAATCAGTCTTAAAATCACACCTGCCTTTAATGATTAGTAACTGTACTTGTTGTTCTACTTTGTAATTAATTTAATTTATTATGATTAAAGCTAAATACTGTACATGTATTTGTCCAGTGATTATAGAGTATTTCAGCTCCTTCAATGATTTATTTATTTATTTTACATTAGTGGTCTGTGACCAGCTGCCATCTGTCCATGCAGCTTTAGCCAATCCAAACAGAGCAAGATCTTTTAGTTTTATGGTCATCTGCCTGCAGACAGTTCACTTCCTCTCTAAATGAGGGGCTCTGTGCAGCAGAGTTACTTCRGAGCCGAAGGCAACAACTAGACTGACCCAAAATGAGCTGTTTGTCTTATGCGTAATTCAGACCAGTGCAGGATCCAAACGCATTTAGTTTGAGCACGACGCWGTGTTTTTGGCAGAATTCACGAAGAATTGATAGTATCGAAACAAATGTTCACTTCCAGACTTATTCTTTTAAATTTAGATCCTTGGCTGGATGTTCTTTCATCATTTGTTCCTTCCTGTTCATCATCTCTTTCATTCATTCCAGCTCCTGTTTCCAGAAGCTCATTCTACACTTTCTGAAATGTGTAATTGTGTTGTGTGTGTGTGTGWGAGAGAGAGMGAGATCCTACAACTGTTTGTGTACTTTTCTACCTGTCAGCRCCTGCATCCTGCCAGGAGTTGAAATTTTATATTTTTCAGATACAGTATTTCCACTGTTGAGCTMTGGGTGAAATATAATTCACATTAAAGCTAAATAAGTTTCCTGTAAACCTTAAGCGAAGCTATAAAACAGATTCCCATGGACTCCAACAGATTTGACACTCTGYTCTCATTCTTTCTTATGTAAGAAGCCTCCTCTGAGTTTAAAAGACAAAGACTTTCCATCAGATGCTTTTGTTATCAAATGAAAACAGCAGACTGAGACACTGTCTGCAGCAGATGAGGTTTTCCCTGCATGTTTGTGATTTATTTGGGTTACTGGGTGCATTTCACGGCCTGCAGTGACTGTCTGCTTTACAGTTGGTTAAMTTCTCCTGGCTGACCCGCTGCAGCTGAGGAGAAGGAAGGGTGGAGGCCGACCTGGCAGCAGCTCAACAGTGGAAATTCACACCTGGCCTCAGGCTTGAAGAAAAACTAAATGAGTTGTGAAGAATATTAGTCCTGTGGATTCTCTGCTGCACCCTCAGTACGGCTCATAATTACTGCTGCTCATTGAATGTGTCAGAAGGCTGCTGTCATTCTAATTTTTGTCCTAAAACAGTCATAAAACTCAGAATTACTTCAGTCTTGCTGTTGAACCTAAAGGGCTCTGAGTCCCCTGAGATTTCCCCTGTGTATAGATATTTTTAAAAGTATTAAAAGTGTTCAAACGACGTGTGGAGAGTTTTATAGTCCTCTCGTTTCGAGCACAAGGCACACAATTTAACTTTTTGAAACGCCCTTTTCTGTAAAGCCAGTTTTGATTTGGACAYGTCTGTGTTTAATTGTGGGGATTTGCTTTTTTGATTATTGAAAACAACTTTTGGATTTGTTTGAATAGACTATGATGTGACTAAGACTGCAGCGCCCAGGAATGAAGCTGCTCTGTATTAACAAATTAACTTTTAGTATTTGTGGCTTGAATGTGGAGCTACAGTATTTGACAGCAGTTTTATCTGGATTGAGTCAAACACTCTTTTAAAGGTATTTATGTAACCTGTCATGTTGTGTTAAAAAACTAGTCAGATCATTTGGAAGACAAAGTCAAAAAAAAGTCATTGAATACATTCATTTTTATTTCTGAAATGTACAACTTTTGTTTATGAACATTTCTGATTATTTTGAGAAAAATGATGAATGTGAAGATTTGAAGTCTATCTCAAAGCTAATGATGTGATGCATTAAAGAAACATAATAATAATAATAATAATAAACTATTTATATGGCACCTTCCAACAATACCTTGCATCGACCAAAGTGCTTCACAAGTTAGAACAAATAAAAACAGTTAACAATAAATCAGTGAACGTTAAAAACACCATAATAATAATAATAATAAACTATTTATATGGCACCTTCCAACAATATCTTGCATCGACCAAAGTGCTTCACAAGTTAGAACAAATAAAAACAGTTAACAATAAATCAGTGAACGTTAAAAACACCACTACAATAAAAGAAGGTAAAGAAATATATTTTACTAAAAGTTAAACATCAAATGACCTTTAAAGAAAATATATTAAGTTTTGCTTTGAACGAAACCAGGTCAGAAATGGCACGTAACTCACAGGGAAGACTATCCCATGCTGTTGGACCAGCGACAGAAAAGACTGGTCCCCCCTATTTCTTGCACTTAGAGCGAGGCACTTCGAGCAGATGTTGACCAGCACACCGCAAAGCTCTGCTGGGCTGGTGGATTTTCAAAAGTTCTGAAATGTAGGGCTAGTCCATTCAAAGCTTTAAAAACAAACAACAGCTTGCACCGTATCCTAAACTGAACCRGGAGCCACTGCAAAGAAGAGAGGACAGAAGTGATGTGTTCATATTTACAACTGATTAAGGTTGATTAATTCCAACATATAAAGCATTACGATAATCAAGCCTAGAACTTACAAAGGCATGGATGGATCACTACGACCAAGCAGTGCCTTTACTTTAGTAAGCGGTCGGAGCTGAAGAAGCCTATTTTCACAACAGAATCAATCTGTTTATTGAGCTTTAAGTTGAAATCGAGCTTCACTCCTAGATTTCTTAACACCTGGTTGAAGTAGGGGAGCAAAGGACTGAGAGAGGTGTTAGATGAGTTACTGCATTCATCAAACAAAATCCATTCAGTTTTGTCATTATTTAAGTGGAGGAAATTTTGAGACAGCCAATGTTTGATGTCATTTWAGCAACTGACAATGGAGTTTAAACTTAGAGAGTGATTGGCTGATAGATTTGCAAATCATCTGCATATAGATGGGAAGACATAATTGATATAATGGGTCCTAAYRGCAGCATGTAAAGTGAGAAGAGAACAGGCCCCAGAATGGATCCGTGCGGTACTCCAGAGGTCAGAAGAATTGAAGAAGAGGAGGACAAATCCCCTATCATGACAGAGAAAGTTCTGTCAGCACAACTCCCTGAAGGCCAACCTGCTGAGCCAGGCGAGGGATGAGGACCACAGGATCCACAGTGTCAAAAGCTGCTCAGTGGTTCAGCATCACCAGCAGAACAGGTTTTTTTGGTGTGAACTGTTAAGCCAGACTGAAATTACGAGCAGCGACAACAGTAGAACACAATACAGTTAAGYTTTGTGATTCAATATTAGTTTAAATTCAATACACTGTTTCAGTACAATACAGCAAAGTAAAGGTATGATTATTTTAATTGCCTAAAAAAATGGTCACTTATGAATAGGTTTAATAATTACAAAACACTTTCACAAAACAATTAAACAATGCACAAAATGAGACCTAGTGCAAAATAAAGCTAAACTGCAGACTGAAACACTCAATAACTTAACATTTATTAGAAAATTGTATTTTCTACATTATAATAAATAAAACACAAGTTAACCTTATCAAGTTTTGTTCTTAAACTATTATTCAATTTGCATGATCAAGGTGAAGCACACTTTTTGTTAAAAAAGCAGGAAATACACAAAAGTAAGAGTTGTATTCAATGAGGTATAGAGGAGTCATTCATTCTTCAGAAGACTAACCACTGTGGTATGTGCGCGACRCCATATTGGAAGGGGCAGSCTATCAATGTAAACAATTAATCATGGCTAGATTTATGTGTAGAATTGTAAATAAATATTAGTTTTTCACTGGTTAGTTTCTGTATATTAGAAACATATTTTAATGTGGATATGTGTACCATGGGAACATGTTTGTGACTGATATAATATGAACTGACGAGCATTTATATCAAATTAGAGTAATGGTCATCAATAACAAACTGAGTTTCACTGATGTGTTGAGCTAAAATTAGCACGTCATGTTTACCACATTCAGCTTAACAGTGCTGTCAGTTGAGTTGTCCTCGCCCTGAACAATATGGCCRCTTTCTCCAACTATGAAAAGTCACAAGAAGGCGACTCCARTCAATATACCTCATTGATTGTGTGCTAAAAGAACAGCCTACAGGAGATGTCACTACACTTTTCAGCTTTTCAATTTTTTTTACTTTTATGAGCTTTTTTTTTTTTGTAAAGAGATACTACATACTCTTGTACATTTATTTTACTGTACTGTAGTTTTTGTTGTAAAAAAAAATGCTGCTTAGTGACAAAAAACAGTGGAGTCTGCTTTGAAT
>NW_013952678.1:282145-287529 GCF_001266775.1 Austrofundulus limnaeus | reverse complement strand
GTAAAGCTGCCTGGCGAAATGTGAATTTTTTTTTTTCGTAAATGAGGTCATTTTGCAGCATTTMCCTCACAACATGTCCAGACATGAATATGATCAAAGTCCTCTCATAAGTTTTATAAAACTTTTTTTTTCAGTTTTATATTTTAGTCTAAAGGTCTCTCTAATCTCTAATCTTATGTGTTGTTGTTTTATAGATGTAAATCCTCCCATTGTACAATCAACAAGCTTCATTTTTTGTTTTAATTTTGTGCCAAACATAACATGTGTTTCAAACTTAAACATTCTTGGATTGTTTTCTGACAGCCTGCCCTGTTTCTGCTCATCTCTGTTTTTAACAGCTTGTCCACCTGGCACTTATAAACCAGAGGCTACACCTGGAGGACTGAGCACCTGCCTGTCATGTCCSGACACACAGCACACCTCCCAGCCTGGCAGCACCTCCCTCGATGACTGCGTCTGCAAGCCGGGCTATCAGCCAATAGGCATGACCTGTCAGGGTAAAAGAAACCTCTCTCTTACACAAATCATCTCATATATGCAGCTTTTGATTTACTTTGACATCCTCAGGAGGCACTCRAGCTCTGCTGTTCTAAACATTGGGAACCACATATGGCTTTATAAAAAGWAAAAAACAATTTATTCTGCAGAGAAAATAACACTTTATAAACCTTTCTATCATAGTGACTGGAGTATTGCTCCCTATGTGTTGTACTGATTCTCATAACTGAAAAGTACAAACACTACACATGACATGAACTATCTTGGGCTTAGAATAAACTACTTCATAAATGTTTTCAAACACGTACTGTACTTTCTCTTCAGTTTAAAAAAATATGTTCCAAGCAAAACTAAAAAAAAAAAAACCTGAAACACCTGTTGTGTGCCTGTAAGTGGTGAGAATGACACAATGTCAAAATACAAAAGAACATTTTGTGCTTCGCTCAAAATTCTTCCAAAACAGTTAAAGCTCCTTTTGTCTTTGACATAATGAACTATTTCCACTCAATAATCAGGGTTCATACAGGTACTTGAGATTCTTGAAAATGCTTGAATGGTTGAAGTGTTTTCAATATTTGGAAATTTCTTGACATTCCAACTGCACAGTTTGCTAATTGAGATTGTTCTCAGTTTGATTGAAAACCTCAATCTGATATTTTTATTTTAAAGTCACAAAATAAATAGTGAGCAATCATTTTGGCTTTAATGAAGTCTCAGAAAGCCTCGCTGCCGCTCAGAGTGGGTTTGCTCCTTGCTCCACACCRACATGTGAGCAGTAGAGACCACCTGCAGCGTCTTCAGGCAGAGCCATGAAGCTACTTTATGTAGGCTACTACAGACCGCTCCAAAGTTTGATGCAGGAAACGTTTGACAATTTACCTTGAAAATTCTTGAAAAGTGCATGATTTTTATTGTGGTAAAAGTGTAGGAACCCTGATTAATAAACTTTTCAGCACACAATCAACATTTAAGATAAGATCAGGATAAAGTAAACACATGAGAAAAAAATTGTGCTATTTTCTTAAAATGTTGTTTAGCCCATAAAGTAACAGTAAGTTGAAGTATAAGATTAATATTTTGAGGTAACACAAATCAACCAAAACTCCTGTTTTGGAAATCTATTTTTTTATGTTTTTCTTACCAAAAAATCTTGTTTGCATCTCTCATTCAAAAAAATATTTTTTTTCCAATTTTTGCTGTAATCTAGACTGAGTCGTAGATTTATTATGTAATTTTGGTGAAATTTCTGTAGACTACAAAAATAAAAACCATAGTGTTGAAAACTTCTAATTACAAGCTTTGTGTGTTTTATTTAGTCTTTGTAGGTAGAATAGATGCTCAAAGTCTGAAGTTTCTTTATTGATGCTTTTTCAGTAAACAAAATGCAGCRTTTATAGAAGAAAAATCAAGTTAGCTGTAGGTTGTTGGCGTATGTTTGGCCTCAAAGCTTCACAGTGTTCAGGTTTTGATCTCATGGTTATTACACAAGGATCTGTCCAAAAGATCTCCTGCTCTCTTTGTGCTGAAGGCTCTCAGTAGGAGCACCCATTCCAGAGAGAATACACAAAACTGAATTCAAATGACCAAATGTTTTGTAGACATGTGCTCTTGTAGACATGTGGTCTGGTTACCTGTGAATGTCACAGGTAACCAGAATGCAAAAGCTTCATTTTGTATTTCTTGGTTACAAAGAACAAAAACTTGGGAGGATAGAAGTTATAGCTGGAATACAAACAGGGTTTTTCCACAGAAGTTTGAGATTAAAGTGCCTCTTATCTCTAAATCTGYTTACAGTGAGTTTCAATGAACCCTTCCTTTGTTTGAAGAATGAGCCAGAGAGTTTCCACTCATCTGCTTTTATAAAAACAATGCCTGATAATCACCACTTTCACACACTGCTTTTTTTCTTTCTTTTTCAGTGTAGATTAAAGACTGAAGCTTGACATGTTTTTTTTTTTCAGTAACATGAATGTTTTAGTGTTAACACTAGAAGAGTTGGATTTTCCTACAAATTGATTCTGTGTCTAAACCTGACATTGTATCTTTTAGATTAGGAGCAGGATTTCTTATTTTTATTCCCATATATTGTAATGATTTTACTCAGATTTTTTGTTTCTCTTGAAATGAATTTTTGTGCTTGAATTTAAAACTAAATAAGTGTTGCTTTCCTCTTATAAAGTGTTTTATTTTTAATTGTAAATCTTGTCTCTTTTTCCAGTGGTGTACTGCCCAGCACTTTCTCCTCCAGAAAACGGCTTTTTCATCCAGAATGTGTGCAACAACCACTTTGATGCAGCTTGTGGAGTGCAATGCCAGCCGGGTTTTGAGCTTCATGGAACTGGCATTAGACTCTGCCAGGCTGACAGCACGTGGTCAGGAGCACCGGCAACCTGCAGAGGTGAGGAACACACCTTTTGTTTCATACTAAAACAAAAACTAGAACATCCATCCATCCATCTATCCATCTATCCATCCATCCATCCATCCATCCATCCATTTATCTATCCATCCATCCATTTATCTATCCATCCATCCATCCATCCATCCATCCATCCATCCATCTACCGCTTGTTCCAGAGTCAGGTCTCAAGGGCAGCAGCTAGATCAGAGAGGCCCAGAACTCTCTTTCTCCAATCACCTCTCTTGGGGGAATTCTAAGGCATTCCCAAGCCAGACAGGAGTCTCTCCAGTGAGTCCTGGGTCTTCCTCTGGGTCTCCTCACAGTCGTTCATGACTGAATCTCCACCCTAGGGAGGCGTACAGGAGTAGGGCTGCACGATGTTAGAAAATATTGCGATGGCGATAAAATTTGTAACTATTGCAATGATGATATTAGGTGTTATAAATTTCTTTTTTGTTTTCAACCCTCCTTTTTTTAATCCGTACTTCCTACTCAATATGACCTTTAGCATTTTTGTCATTTGTGTCTGGTGTAAGCTTTTGCTGCCGTAAGACCATGTTCTACTGGTCAAATATACAACTTCAAAGCTCTTCAAATACATTGGTCAACAATAAATGCACTCCAAGCAGTCCTTTGTGGTATGAATATTGCACATACTTGAACTCCTCCACTTGAGGCAGAGCTTCACCCCCAACCCAGAGAGAGCAATCCACCCTTTTCTGACTGAGGACCACGGACTCAGATTTGGAGGTGCTGATCCTCTTCCCAGCCACTTCACACGCAGCTGTGAACGGCACCACTGAGAGCTGAAGACCACAACACAATGATGCCAACAGGACCACATCATCTATATCATCAACTCCCACCCTGAAGGGCTCCGACTTATTGCCGGCAATGCAAACCAAACTCTCCTCCCAGTTCTATAAGGACTGAATGTCCCGTGACGACAGACCCACAACCCATACTAGAACATTTCTCAAGAAACTTTGAACAGTGCCAGCACAGCTCCTGCTCAAAATTCTGCTAACTTTATAATAGTTGAAGCTAAGAAAAAAGTGATATGTATGTAAAAACCATGTAGTTCTTTTGACCAAGGCCAGATGTTGAGAGGAAAAACAATAGAGATGATTAAATTAAACAGAGTGAAGGATGGAGAGGTCTGCAGAAGGACAGCTTGTACCAAGCAGGAGCCGTGTTGTGAGTTTAAGAGAGCTGAAAGGAAAGAAAGCAGGAGGGAGCTTCAGAGGTCAAGGGATTAATGAGAACTCTGGTTTTAACAGAACGGCAGCAGCAGTGTGACTCAGAAATACCAAGACACTGAATATTTAAAGGGTGTGTGTTGAAGATTTATAGTGTGCGGTTTGGGGTATATATTTTTTCTAAGTGTGTGTTCACATGTCTGCTTGTATGTGTTCTTGTCTTTACCACATACTGTAAGACCTCCCAGTTAGTTAGGCCCTGAGGGAGGGGGGGGTCTCATCTGTCTGTCTATGGGTGGTGATGAGAAATAACACGCCACACACCCTCTGCTAGACATCAGCAAAACTCAAAACAAAAACACACATCAAGTTTTCCCCCACTTTTATTTCATAGGGACTTTCACAGTTTCAGCTAAATGATAGGTTCCAAGTTATAGGCAAATATTATTCATTCCCTTTTTAACCTTTTATGATTTAAACACAGTACCTGACTTTATGACTGTCATAATATTATAGGAGACAGATTGTTTGCTCCATGTTGCAGAATTCTTAAAACCTTACTAAAGAAACGGAGGTGGAACAACAAACCAAGACATGGATCTGATTTGATAGAACAATAAATATGGCTGGTTTAGATTCTTCGTGTTTATTGTCTTCTGTCTTTTTCAGTACGCTCCTGCCCGCCCCTCTCTCGGCCTCAGCACGGCTTCCTGCGGTGCAGCGATGGTGGTGTGCACTACAGGGCAGTGTGTCAGGTGGGATGTGARCGAGGCTACAGATTAGAAGGGAACTCCACACTCACCTGTCAGGCCACCTCCCAGTGGAGCGGACCCCAGCCTCGGTGTGTGGGTAAGCCTTTCCTTCTGCTGTTCACCACCATTTCACAACGTCTTACCTCTAATAAAACCCRTCATAAAGTATTATTTTATGTACTGTTTAACTAAACTTCATTACAGTTTAGTGTTCAGATTTTTATAATTTCAGGATTATGTGTTACATGCGTATGCTGCTTTCATCAGCACAGCTTGACATGTGTCTACAACCTGAGTCMATTTGTGGCTAAAATAATTCATTTTACATAATCAAAAGCAGCAAAAACCTGTTCATGTAAGCTTTCATTGTTGGTTGTGGATTTAAGCTTGAAAAACAAACAGTTCTTTTGAAGCATTTTGTTTCTAAACCTACAATAAAAGAGATAACGTTGATCCGGATATTAACCCTCTAAGGCAGGGCTGTTCAGCTAAATCGCTCCAGGGATCACATTTACTGCTGGTCAACAGATGAGG
>NW_013952678.1:276643-281779 GCF_001266775.1 Austrofundulus limnaeus | reverse complement strand
GAGATGAATGAACCAATTGGCGAGCCAAACTTTGGTCACTCGCGAGCCGGATGTGGCCCGCGGGCCGCCAGTTGAATAGCCTTGCTCTAAGGTCCAAGCCCGCTCCAGAGCAGGCATCGACATGACACATTTAAGGGCTAATGTGACAAAAATGGCAGCATGTTGAGTGCTCATTTCAACTGGGTTGGACAGCACAGACTTTCCAACTCTATAAAAATAGTGTTTTTATATTGTTTTTGTTTTTCATTTACTTCCAAATAAAACCATATTTATGATAAACCATTTTCACCATAATTTTGTGAGCATTTTTTATGCATTTGCTGTGCATTCAGTGAACATTTTGTGACCAGGAAGTGATTGAATGCAACATTACACCTATTTTTCTGATTTCATGARATGCACCACATTTCCAAAGCAACCAATAAAAAAAGTTTGTCTGTATGCTTGTGGAAAACGTGAGAGTGTTTTAGAGCATAGTCAACATTTTGGTTGTGCTGAAAATACCAAACAAGGCAAGGTAAATAGTTTTTAAGCTGAAAATATAAGGGTAAATTCAAAATTGGCCAAAATGGCCATTTAGACCCCAGACCCCAGGGTTAACATGCCAGGGGGCAGGATGAAGCTCGGCAGAAGTTTAGATTTGAACAATATAATAATCCAAACCTTGTTGTCAAGAAAACCTAAGGGTTGTTTTGAAAAAAATCCTAACATGGGATCTATGAGGAGGCCTGAAAATATACAGTACATCTTTACGTAGTTTCCCCTCTGAACTATATCAAATTCTAATATTTTATTTAAGGAGGAGACACACTTACATTTTTTTTAAATATGGACAATAATTATTAGATAAGTAAATAAGATGTAGTTAATATGTGTTTGTGTCAGTTTTAGAGTTTGAGTTTTATTTTGGTCATTTATTTAACCTTTCCATTCAAGTCAAAACAGAAAAAACACTGAAAACAAGACTGAATTAATACAGAAAATAAATGATCAAAAATCTTTGAATCCCTGTTGGTGGCAATAACAGAAGGTGTAGAGTGAAAGAGGTGTAGGTAGAAGCATCTGTTTTTTGTAATATCTTTATATTACACATCCATTCTTTCTTTGTTTCATGTCTGACAGAATTCATTTGCAGCGCTGTATGTCTACTGCTACCTTGTTTTTTATTTCTTAATTTAAAGTTTTGGGGGTTATTTGTTTGTGGAGGTAAATTAAATTATCTTTAGTTATTGAATTTGCAGCCCAGAGTTTAGTTTACATACACAACAGATTTTGCCATCACAAGATTATTCTTAGAATATGACTGTACATAGTTAAACGCTCCAATTTTTTCTTTTGTTTCTGTTTAGTAAAACTTATCTGCCTCCCAAAACAAAAATACCCTAAAATAAGTCTTGATCTGTGTGTTTTTACAGTAAACATGTGGTTATAGTTGCCAGCGTAAACACACGTGTACAACGGTTAAACGTATGGTGTGAATTTGTGCCCATATTCAGTGAAAGATGCACGTCTGCTTTCTCATAGCCAAGTTAAAGCCAGCTCACATACGCAGCATTCAAAATTACTTACAGGCCTCAAAACTGATAGTTAAGTTAAAATAGTTGCACACACACTCATGCCCACCACAAAGAGCACTCAGGACAAACACACAAAAAAGAGGCAGTGCGAGAGTGTTTCACCACAAACCTCCAACCTCACCGCTCCGGCTTGCACTTACTCACTGCCAACCAAACAGCTCGGTGTGCTATTTAAAAACTGCTCCCAAAAGCCTTTCCTGCTTATCAGTGTACACCATCTCTGATTTTCTGCACAAACGGAGCTGAATGTAGCTTGTTTGTTTCAGTCTTTTACCCAGCAAACTGTCATTACTTCTTCAACAAGGGCTCTGCGGGCTGTCGTTACGTTGTTTTAGTGTTTGTTTGTGCTGTGGTGAAATAGAAACTCTTCATTTTGCCTTAGAAGATGCAGAGATATTTTTATCCAATTGAAACGTGTACTGATTTTTTTTATGAAGACGTTTTCCCAGTTAATCCTACAACTTGTGCCATTGAAACATAAATACAGAAGTTATTAAGTCATACTAGCTCACTTCTCCTTTAAAATGTTCAAAGCCCCCATTAGACAGTCCTGTAGCCAGTGCCCACTGGATGTTCTAATACAGTTCTCCAGAAGTAATCATTGAACATACACACATTTGTGGACTAGTTTTTATCAGAGGAAAAATAATTCCATAGAACTTTTAACATCCAGCAGACTTTCTGGTGAGTTATGACAGATTTTGTCTTCTGTATTTTGAAATCCCCTCCGTGTTTATGCCGCCTTGCTTTCTGATTGGCTACACGTTTCATTCACAGGCTGAGAGCTTGGGTGAACACTACACACACTGTGATATTGGGCCAAAAAATCAAACATGTTGAATTTCCCCGATTTGAGGTCGGAGCTGTCCCGACGTGCTTCCGAGCCGACTAGATCACTCTTAACTCACCACTCAAGTCGGGAATATCTACTATGATTATCTTTAGACCCATCACGATAATTTGGACTTCCTTAAGATTGTCGGAAAGGCAAAAATCGGCATGATTATCTTGTAGTGTGACGCTGCCTTAAAGGGGCAATATCATGTAAAATCAACTTTTTTGAGTTTTATATCATGTTATAATGTTATACTCTCATGAAAAAACATGTCCAAAGCCTTGCTCTGACTCATTCATGCATGTTTGAGAAATCCTGCAACATTTTTAGGAAGCCATGTTGAGCAGCAAAATGACAGGTGGGGACCAGAAGCGCCTTTTGGTACCAGAAACGCCCCTGGGACGTGTCTTTAAGCCGAACTTCCTCATGGCAGAGCACACCCCCCCCCCCACACACCCCGCCCATGACTCCTGCAGGCTCTCGGGTGACAAACTGAAAGTGAAACGAAACTTAACTGTTTGCTGAGCTCTCAACATTAGTTCTCACTCAGTGAAGCTCTTTTCAGATTAAAAGTACATTTGAGGAAATGTATTTTCAGATGCCAAGTAAACTTCATAGCATCCCCCCCACCCCGCACCCCTCACGCACTGAATTGGACAAAAAGGCAGAAGGAGGTTCTTAAAGAGACAGAGGCAAATTTCAAGGCGTTTGGAAGGGGAAGTGATGAGAAGAYAAGTYTATTTTCTATTTAAACAAAAAACAGCATTTTAATAACAACTAAAGGTGACATAGGTACTTTATTATGGTGTAGTATTTAAATGTATGCCTGAGAAACACATAATATTGGCCCTTTAAGGCTGCTGCTCCCGTGACCCGACCCCGGATAAGAGGAAGAAAACAGACGTACGGACGGACGGAGTCACATGACTATGTCCACTCGACACTGGTGCCCGAACAAGAGTTTGTACGGGCAAATAATCTATTAATGTTTTTCTTGTTTTGTTTCCCCAGAGGTGAGGTGTCCCCCCATCGTGAACCTAAAGAACATGTTGCTGTCGCCCCCTGCCTGCGGGAAGAGAGCCGTGTCCCTGGGCTTCGTCTGCCACCTCACGTGTCGCCAAGGTTACAGTCTCCAGGGAAACAGGAGGGCAGTGTGCCTGAGCTCTGGGAACTGGACCGCTAATGTCCGTAAAGCTGTCTGTGCAGGTAACATGCTGTCCTTTCTTAATGTGGACACTGAACTTTCTTAGGTCAGAGATCATAYTTATTTTTATTTGACTCATGTTTTGCAGTATAATAAGATTAAATGTTTTACAGATTTTATGCCCCTATATGTTGTAGTGATATCGTTTGATATTACAAAGCTTTTTTTCTTCCAAGTCTCTGTACTCTTGTCAAGTTAGTTTCATTCAAACAGTACATTTAAGCAGCTAAAATGAACTAAAGTAATGCATAAATTTTAACACCACCACAACTGCAAATAATAGAAAAATCAAATCAGCTGTAATGTCATCTTGTATAAAAACAAGATTGATTGCTAATAAAAACTTTTCATTTCTATTTCCAAACATTTTCTTTGCTTTGCAATTGGCGCCAACTCTTCTTTGAAGCTGATTATTTGTCAKTAACACGCAGCACATCATGTTCGAACCCTCGTGTTCCCCCCCTCATCTATCTCTGGAGATGATTATAACAGACTGCAGCTCTCCACAAGATGCCTCGCAGGTTAGCAGGTGGTTTAACTCTGCCTGAATGTCCCCAGTCTCCTCATTTTCTCCCAGAGAGGCTTTGCTAATGAAGGAGCCGTTGTTAAAAAGAAAAAGAGACGTCATGAAGATGAAAACGGATGGAGAGTTAATGCAGGCAGGGTAAGGATGAGTCATCTGAAGGTGTTTTGTAATGTGTTGGCAAAGAAACAATCACGTTTTCTTTCTTTTTTCTGGGTAGGGGATATGGAAGACAAATGAGCAGAAGGATAAATGAAGAATAAACAATAAAAAACTAATGATAAAAATATTTTAATTTGAAAAAGTGAGGTATATTATTATGAGGAGATAAAGGCGATTGATTGAAAGTTTCTTTGGTTTTCTTTCGTCGTTTACATCCTACTGATGACAACCAAAATACAATTATTTTGTTGCAAAGCTAAACAAAGTGGACTGGATCTAAATGTGTTTGTGTGAAGCAGAGGTGGATGCCTAAGTGAATGGATCATCTGGTCCAGATGAGAGCAGCTCTGTTACACAACTCAACAGGAATGATCTCTTTTGATTGGACATTCAACTCTTTGAAGCAATTTTTACTTCAAGTTTGAACTAAGCTAAACTGTGCTGTTTTTGTTATTCTCACATGTATCAAGAGTTAGTCAGGATGGCTTTAAAGTTTTTACAATATGCTGAAATCTTGATGAACTGAAAAGTAATGCATCTCTTAGGTCAATGAGGCATTTTTTAAAATTTCTTAAGGTAGTACTTTCAGATTCTGTTCATTTGTTGTTCATTTTTTGTAAGCCTGACACTTCYTCTTTTGCCCTTTACTTTTTTCCCAGTTTAAAGGGGTGCAGGGTATTATGTATTTTCCAGGCTCACAGTTCAATTCTGTACCCCAGTAAAGTTACCTTCAGTTGTTATAAAAACTTCATATACAGTGGGTAAAGTAAGTATTGAACACGTCACCATTTTTCTCAGTAAATATATTACTAGAGGTGCTAATGACATGAAATTT
>NW_013952678.1:258343-275502 GCF_001266775.1 Austrofundulus limnaeus | reverse complement strand
CTTGGGTTGTTACCAACATCTGGTGAAAATTTCATGTCATTAGCACCTCTAGTAATATATTTACTGAGAAAAATGGTGACGCGTTCAATACTTATTTTACCCGCTGTATATCAAAAGTAAATTTGACTTTGCTTCATAGCCTAAACGCCTTAAAATTGGCCTCTGTCTCTTTAAGAACCTCCTACCATTTCYAACACTCCCAYTTCAGCACGTCTTCACAACAATGTTTCAGATGAGGGGTGCTCTGTGGGGCGGGAGCTCGGCTGCAGACTGAGTTTCAGGGAGGAGCTAGGTTCAAATAGGCGGAGCTTTATACCAGCAAGTGTTTAACCAGCTCCACATGRCTACCAGAGGAGATTCAATGGTTTCTCAAACAGGCATGAATTAATGTGAAATTACATTATAAAGCTTWAAAAAGTTGATWTAACATAATACCCCCATTTTAAAATTCATCACACAATATGCTGTCAAACTTACAGTAATCTTAATAAATTATTAGCCAGAAACCCTTTAAAAGATTACAAGAAATTCAGATGTTTTGGGGAAGAAAACAGTCATTTAAACATCTTAACACAACTAAATCACCGTTAAAGCCCACTGCACTCACTACTCTGAGATTTAATCTTTCCATATCAGTGATGTAATACTGTTGATTCATTGATGTTCTGGGACTCTGTAAATGGAAAAAAAATTAAGTAGAGTGGCTRTTATTTATCTTGGATTTACTCTGGRATTTTCATTGTGTTTGATTCTTAATCGATAACAATCAGTGCTGAGTGTGTGATGTGTTGTGGATTGAGGAGATCAGAGGTCAGATGACTTCACACAGCTACTCCCTTTGTGATAACATCGAGCAGACTGAGGTCACTGTGTGTGCACAATGCGACGGGATGAACACCTGCAAGTTTTGGACCTGTCGTCAACTCTAAGTGAATTCTCTGGAGTTAAATAAAAAGTCTTACCCGATTCGACTCTTATTTCTGTTTCTCTTCAGATACTGAGCCACCAAGACTCCAGTGTCCCTTGGACATCGTTGCGCAGACAGATGAGCGACGTGGCACTGCTCACATCAGCTGGAAAGTCCCAAATGCTACAGACAACTCCAAAGAGGTTGAAATCTCAAGAAAATCAGCAACTTGTGGACTTTTATTATACTGTTTTATGGGAATATTTAAAACTTCTTTTGAAAAAACTCTATAAAATGTAAATGACTCTCTCCTTCAGGTGGTACTGCAGGTGAAACCAGTCTACAGTCCTCCTCAGCTGCTCCCWATTGGAAAGGAAACCATCAACTATATTGCGACTGACCGCTCTGGAAACTCGGCGAACTGCTCCTTTACTGTCACCGTGATTGGTGAGCTTGACCCTCTGAACTCTGAATCAAAGCAAACATAATGTGTGTGGATTGTTGTTAATCTCAAATGTTCCAGTTCACTTAAAACATATMGTTTGATTCACATTATGGGTTTTTACACAAAGATCCATAGCTTTTTCTTTGCTTTTGTTTTTATTTCCTGCTGCCCATGTCTGTGGGTGTGCTCATTTGTTTTTATGAAATATCTCATGAAAATATATCTACAACTGATTAACTTTTACAGTCACCCTGATTCAAGACAGCTGTTAGAGCTCAGCCAATTTTACAATAATGTATTTTCCAGGCACATAGTTCAGTTCAACACCACAATCAAGTAACTTTGTTACCTTCAGTTGTTATGAAAATGCTATATATATATATATCAAAAACAAATTAGAATTTACATAATAGTCTACCAAAACACCTTGTAGTCTCTGTTTTTTCTAACCGTTTCAGACACTCCCACTTCAGCACGTCGTCACAACAATGCTTCAGGGGAGGGGTGCTCTTTGGGGGCGGGAGCTCGGCTGCAGACTGAGCTCCAGGGAGGAGCTGTGTGTAATCAGACGAAAATTTAAAAAAAATTTAGTTTTCTGTATTTGTAAGACTGTGAATATTGGGCCTCATGCAAGAACATTTTCATATTCTTATCCTTCGTTCGACGGGTTCGTACGAACATGCCACGTCAGATTCAACAAACTCTTCTATCTTCAGGAAAAGTGTGTAAATGAGCTGCGTAAACTGATGAATGTRTATCAGCTGCTCATGCACGGGGAGAGGTGATTAGCATAATCTACCACCCCAAAAACACCATAAGGCTACGTTTCCTGCTCCACRTACCAGGAAGTGTCCATTCATAAATGACATCGCAAAGTAAAAAAGAAGAACTTTACGAGTTCAGAGACTGAAGTCCTGCCCTCGTAGATCCAGAAAAAAAGTCATTTTTTAGCAGTGTCAGACCTGCTGAAACCGAGGAATGAAATAACTGCTGCTGTTAATGTCGTGTCTTCTGTGGGTCGTGTACAGTCACAGAAATAAAAATCTAAATCATCTCTCCCTAGTCCTGCTCTGCGTTTCCTTTGGTCAAATATTTTTAATTTAAGTGTAAATAACGATAGCCAATTYAACCAACTTTTGTCGTTAGTCTTCAGTATTACGTTTAACATTATAATTCCAGTTCAAACAGAACAGCCTATTGTCAACATAATTATGGAGTGTGATTTATTTTCAACTCAAAATATCTTCAAACTAATAAAATGTAAAGTTATTAGTGAAGAAAATTCGTCTGGATAACAGCAGACTGACTGCTCGTAAAATATACGACAGGTCTGAACCACACATGAATTTTGTTCGTTTCTGAAGAAAATCTTATGAGAAAATCTTATGAGAAAATCGTTGAATGCCATAAGTTCTCCTAAATCACTCATACGCACAACTTAAGAACAAATCTGTTCAGACGAACAGTTCTTACATGAGGCCCATTGATTCTAATTTAAGTGAACTAGAGGCCACTGAACTATCTTTTGGCTAGTATTGTAGATTTGTTTGTTTATGACTAAAATCTTCCAGTATGAACCTAAACACCAGTGAGACAATATCAAAGTCAGACAATGACGATTCAAAGATCCGACAATAGACAAAGGAAATCTGGGACTATAGACACTGAGAGGGAAATACCTGATCACAGGGAGCGGATGAGACAATGAAGCAGGACAGCAAAACTGCTAAAAAAAAGACTACAAATTAAAACAGGAAGTAAATTAGACAAAACAGAGCTGCATCACAAGAAACTCAAAAACATTTAMAAACGTAGTATTAGAATACTACAAACCATGACCATACTTTGATTTTTGTCAAAGTAAAAATTTTTCCTGAATATTTTCAAAAATACATGAGACTGTTTGCCTGAGCAGGTGCCAGATATTGTTGTTGCAGGGAGTGAAGAATGAGGGTGTCTCRTGTCAGCCGCTCAGTAATCACTGCAGTCGGGGGAGAAACCCCAAGTCTGGTAGCTGTGAACATTTCCATGTGTTATTATGGCAGTGGAACCTTGTGGGTTTTTTATTAGAGCCATGTGTTTAACTTGTGCCCCCTGACTTTTGAAAGAGTCTGATCACAGTTCAGCACTCTGCTTGTAATTCTCCGCTCCAGTGTATGTCTAATTCTATTTTCCTGAAACTAAATTCAGTCTTGCTAATGTGCTGCTATGTTTGCAGTTTTTCTAACTAATCATCAATTATATATATWTTTTTCTCTTTCTGTTTGCAGATACGGAGCCCCCTTTCATTGACAGGTGCAGGTCACCCCCGACAGCCCAGGCCACAAACACAGAGACAGTCGTCACGTGGGAAGTGCCACAGTTCTCCGACAACTCACGTATGTCCGGTTAAATCCTCTAGAGATGCTTTTTTCTTCTTCTGCAGCTCGTTTCTACTGCACTTCAGCCTCTGTCTCCACTGATTAGGGTCAAACAGGATCTTTTCCAATGGGTGATTGGAAAAATGGGATCAGGAGCAATCTGTCTGTGTGTGGATGGAGGGAGACACTGGATACAGTATTTCTCTGTGTCTGTGTTTTAGGAGGAAGACGGAAAGAGAATAGGACCAGAGGATAGATGAAGTGGTTATAGTGCCTGCTAATGTCATTAATGTTAAAACAGAYGGAGGTAGTGGAGAAACACAGGTGTTATTGCCATGAAAAATGTTCTTATGGTGGGAATGCGCTCTCATTCTATCCACGGTTCTGTTATTATGTGAGCACACGTTTGTGCTTGATTTGACTGCTTCTGCCATGCKTCTCAAATCATTTCTGAAATTGTTGTGAATCTGCTTTGCCTTTGATCATTGTTCTGGTGAAGCCTTTTGGAAATACTAGTTTAGAGAGTTTGGATTGTTGGCAATGTGTTTTTTAGATCCTACAGAGAAGCTGMAGCCCAAATCTGACAATGTACATTTGAACAAGGGTTGCATAAGATGTCATCACGTTATTATTGTGCTTTAKTATTGCTTGGACTGCATTCTTATCACTGCCTTTGATACAGACACCTGGTTTAGATGATAGTGGCTGAGATGCTGAAGCACACAGTGAGTTTTGTGAGCATCATGATGACAGAACAGAATAAAAGGATTGGAAAATGTAGGTTTATCTCAACACCATCACGATATTTAACAGATTACAATCACAGACTTTGTGTTATTCTACAGCTATAATTAAAACATAAAACTGTGAGTGAATTTTAACTAATGTTGGTTCAGCCTCAACACTTTAGACCTGAACGAGAATCCCATCACCCAAGATGGCTCCTTGGTTTCAGATGTACAGGGTGAGTCAAAAGTCTCAGGACAGGTTTTTATTTTAGAAAGGAAAGGGCACAATGAAATATCTGAATACCTGAACAAGTAATGGGTGAGGGGACCTATATTTTAGGCTATGTCTTCAACATTACCGCCATCTTGATCTGCTAATGTTTTGTGATGTTGGTGATTGTTGACTTTTGGTATTACTTGACTTCAGCTCTGCATTTGATACTGTAGATCATCATATCTTAATCAATAGGTTAAGTAACTGGGTGGGTTTATCTGGCTCAGTATTACAGTGGGTCACTTACTTAACTGAATGAAGTTTCACAGTGACGATTGGAAACTTGTCTCTGATTCTTCTTCCGTAACTTGTGGTGTTCCACAAGGATCGGTCCTAGAGCCTTTGTTGTTCTGCTTATACATGCTACCCTTGKGTCAGATCATTGAGAATTTTAACATTCCTTTTATTTTTTGAGAGTTTTAACATTCCTTATCATTTATTTGCTGATGACATTCAACTCCATTTTTCACTCAACGTTAATGAAATTCATTCTCTATATAGGTTCACAGCTTGTCAGGATGCTATAACAGACTGGATGGCTGATAACTCTTTATACTTAAATGCTGACAAGACTGAGGAGGTGATTGTTGCTCTTTTAATTAGGCAAACTCTTGGGCAACTCTCCTCTGCTGTCCACTTAAATGTTAGAAATTTAGGTGTTCTGTTTGGCCAGTCTTTATTGTTTGATGCACATAAAACAGCTGACAAGATACTTTTTTCATTTAAGAAAGTTGCTATACAAATAAAKTTACTTACTTATTACATCTTGAATGCCACCATATTGGATTAAGGCCATTTTCCCCAAGATAGGGCCCCCTCACCCATTACTTGCTGAGATATTCAGATGTCATTTTCCCTTTTATGTTTGAAATAAAAGGGTGTCCTGTAGGTGGGTAACAATATGTCTATCTACTGTATATACATTGATTAGATGATGAGGATTGAATTACATCGATGCAAAACAAAAACATTCATGCATATCGTCATCATTTGCCCATTTAACAATGTTAGATGACAGACTTTGTGAAATTGAGAAATATTGTATCGTCATCCAAATAAATTAATATATCATGACAAAGCTGCTGATTTACACCCCCAGTGTTCTGTGAATTTTGACTCAGTCTGTATAAACATTGATCCAAATGATGTCTATTTCTTCACCCCAACAAAAGAAGAGAAAAACATTTGTACCAAAATACACTGACCTACATGTGAACTATATGAGCTCAAGACATGTGCAGTATGTTACAGTGGAATTAAACAGAGTTAATTTTTCAAACGAATCAGTTTCACCAAGACCATGTAAAGGGTACACAATCCATACAAGACCTTGCAAAGCAAGATAATCGTGTACTAGTTTTTACAAGGTGTTTTTTTACACTTTAAAATAATGTTTTTTTAAACTAAATAACCGTTGTCCCTGAATATAGCTGCAGGTGTTTCTTTTACTTGCACATAATATTTGTTGCTCTTGATTTGTTCCAAAGCCAGGTCCCGCAGCCTCAGCCACGTTTTTCCATTCAGTCATGTTTGTTTATTTTGCAGTTGCAATATTCATAATACCAAATAAAACACAGAACTTTGTCTCTACCGTTTTAACAAATGTCTCAGCTTCACGTTTGGCCAGACTATGCTTCATCCTTCTTCTGTTTTTATTGTCACGTCTAAAGACTTGAAGCATAAACAACGGTTTTATGTGGATATGAAATACTTAAAGGATTATCCACATTCCCAAAATGAACACGCACGGACGTAAGTTTGTTTACTTTTTCGGCTGCTTCTTTCTGCAGGGGTCACCACAGTGAGCTAATGTGCACAGTCGATTTTACACCAGATGCCCTTTCTGTTGTAACGTGGGCTTGAACTCACAGAAACCGTGGCACTGACCACCGAACTACCAAGACCCCGAGCATAGATTTATATATTTTCTCTAAAGTTAATATTTTTGTACTTCCCTGCCAGTTTTAGTCATATATCTGAACTTTTTTATTACCTCTAAAGCTTGAGGGGTTTTTTTCAGCTTCATCTCTAAAAAAAATAAAACCCAATAATTAACCAGTCTGACTCGTTTTTTGCTCTTTGAACTGACTGAAACAGATATGGTCTTGAAAAGCAGTTTAAGAGATCACAAAGCTGTGTTGAGYACCTCATTAAAATGACTTAATAAACAAGCATTAAAGACAAATCTTCTAATAGAGGAGCACTTAAAGGTCAATTTACCTCACAGACTAAATATTCTCCCCTTGGATGGCTTCTTCTTGGCCCTCCAGCTGTTCCAAAACAGCCAAAGTGCTGACGGACAACAAACCTGTGTTCTTCAGGCGTTGCAGTTCAAAGTGGGTCTCGTGTAATCCACCAACTCTAACAACTCTGTTTGTACGAGTGAACAAACCCCGCCAGCCCCAAACCTCACATCTCACTCACTAACGAGTCAAACTGATCACTCCCCACCTGTCTGCGGAGGTCCCCCCTCAATAACACACACACCCATACATCCACTGTAATAACAGGCTGCTGCGGCAGCACCGGGTCCACACGACGTCAGCCYAGCGCTGTTTCGACGTCAGTGTTTTGTTTTTCCAGGCCCACACCCTGATGCCAACTCTATATATAGTCCTGACTCGTTAGGCACGCACACACACAAACACACACACTCAGAATAAATATAAAGGGAGACTCCAGACGGCCAGACGTGTGTCAGACTTCTTGGAACGATGTTGCTACTGTTAATGGAGGAGGTGGACTGGAGTTAAACAATAATCACTCATTCTTCCCTCCTTTTAGTAAATTCTGTCTCTCTCACATTTTACAGATGTTCTCATTGTTCCACAGCCTGTGTGTCACGCTGCACACAAGTTGAAGCGCATCACACACACACACACAACTATGTTGCAGCTGTTTCCATCACTTTGTATTCATTACATCTACACAAGTCATCCAGATAGAATTTATATTGTTCTTTAAACTAACAGCTATGATTTACTATTTTAAGTCCTGAAATATGAACCAAAGCCAACACCGCCCCCTGCAGGAGTTAACAATTTTSATGCAAAATATTAAAAGATTTTAAGGAAAAAAAAACAACAAATGCTATTTACTAACAAAGTTTGTATATTTGTAAAAACTTTACGATTTTATTTGGACATATTGTTTTACCTGTTGACTTTTTTTAATATCAGTAAGGCTGCATCGCATGAAGAAAATAAAGATATCTAGTATTCATTGTACTCTGTTATATTGTTAAAATAGTTATAGTTTGCACTCAGATTACACTGAACAATTACAGCCATCTAAAAATATGTCAGTGTCAACTTTATTTATAAAGCACTTWAAAAACAGCAATCAACTGCACCAAAGTGCTGTACAGCWTTCATAAAACTGATAAAAACACATYGAAGTAAAACCATAAATTAAACAGACATAACACATAGAATACAATGYAAACCATTATAAAAATGCCAGAAAATAGAAAAGAGTTTTCAGAAGAGATTTGAAGTGTTCCAGACTATGGGCAGATCTAATATTGAATGGTAAKTTGTTCCACAACTTAGGAGCAGTGGCAGCAAATGCCCGGTCTCCTCTGCTATCTAAAAATAAGTTAAAAAAATGCTAAATTATASTCTGAATCTTCTCAATTTAAGTGAAATAATCTCCCAGTGCAGAAAGACAGMCATTTATTGAAATAAGGAACCTTTCCAGGCTGACAAGATTAATAATCTAACATACTCTGCTCTTGCCCAGTGTGTCAGTCTTAAAACAAGATCAAAAATATTTTTAGACTGGAGATAAGATTGCAAGTCTTATTTAGCTGGACAATTTTTGTTATTATTATTTTTTTTCCAATGTTGAACACCTACTGTATGTAGTTCATGTGTCTTTCTATTTGTTTTAGGTGGTCGCCTCACAGTAAACAGCAGCCACAGTCCAGGCTCGCTGTTCCCCGTAGGAGACACTCTGGTGCAGTACACTGCAACTGATGCTGCAGGAAACAGCCGAACCTGTAACCTCACTGTAACTGTGCAAGGTATCATACAGGCACATCATATCATAAAGACCTAAAGCTTGTGCATTATTTTTGCTAAGTGTCTWTAGGGTAATTTATTTCTGTGTAAAATGTTAGTGGTATGCTGTATTTTGTGCAGGGACGACCTGTGACCAGCCGTATGTTCCTGTAAATGGAGAGTTTGTTTGCTCTGAAGAGGACGAAGGTGTTAACTGCACCCTGCAGTGTAAAGACGGTTACAGCTTAGCTCAGGATGCCGTGCACAGCTACTTCTGCGCCCACAACGGCATGTGGGAGCCTCCGTCCTCCTCAGACAGACCTGACTGCTCTTGTGAGTGCAGCTTGTGATAATCTATTAGCAGGTTTTATAAATATGTTTCTGACGGGTTGTAAAAAATTCACTTATAAAGTAAAAGCCTTTTCTGTTCTATTTACTGTTTACCAGTGAACCGTATAGCAAACAATGGATATAAGCCTTTTGAAATGCTGTTCAAAGCCTCTCGATGTGATGATGCAGACCTGGTCAAGTCATTTGCAGGGCATTTTAATGCTAAACTAGGAGGCATGGTAAGGACCTGTCGACAAATACACTCTGATTAACTCAAATACATAAAACAGCTGTTAATTATTTGATTCTCCACAGCTCCCTGGCATTTGTAGCAGCGATGAAATCACCTGCAAGCTAGAGGTGATGTCACAGGGTCACTGTCTGGAGTACAATTACGACTATGAAAATGGATTTTCAATCGGTACGACTACTAATATGTAAAACATTCAACCTGTAGTTTGGGTTGAGCTTTTTATCAGCTCATCATTCTTCCCTCTTGTTGCCATTCGAACAGCTCCAGGTGGGTGGGGAAACAGCTGGGACTCTCAGGGCTCGCAGGACTACGCTTACTTCGAGTCGGGCTTCGCCACAGGCAGCCGGCAGCAGCAGGACGGCAGCAGGAAACCTCATCCCCGAACAAAAAGGAGCAGGAAGATAACAGGCCCCACAAGAGACCATAAGATCCAGATTTATTTCAACATCACAGGTAGAAAGAAAATGCTTCTGCTGGTAAACATTACAGGATGTTTTATGTTTTTTGGTACCACTTTAAAATAAGGCTCCCCGTATAAATGACTTATAAAGAGTTTATAGATAGGTTATTAATTCATCTGTAAACACTTTATAAATCATTATTAAATGTTTATTATGCAATGCAATGATTAAGGATGAGAAAGACGTACATATTACATCTAAAAKGTGTTATATTAAACATTTCAGACTGGTTTACTACATTGTAAGCACAATAAYGAGAAGAAACACATTTAACATAATATTGTACTGTATTACTGCTTTATAAATATTCACAACTGTCAAAGGGAGACTTATTGTAAAGTGTAATACAGTACACTATTTATAAATGACAAATAAGCATTTATAAATGCAAAAAGTTAGTCTTTAATGTGAAAAATCATCATTTTTAAAACTTTGTGTTGATTATCAATATTTGAAATTATTGTTCAAACATGTAACTACTATAAACAATGTTGATGTATCAAAAAAGTAAAAAAATAAACATCATGTTAACATTCCAAATAATCCCACCTAATCCAAAATGTGAACAGTTTTACACTTTGCAATAAGGATCCCTTTAATATTTGTGAATATTTATAATACAGTAATATAGTACAATTATATATGTTAAAATATGTGTTTCCTAATCATTATTGTGCTTACAAGATAAACTAGTCTGAAATGTTTAATACCAAACAGATTTGGCCCAGTATTTAGAAAGAAACCGGATAGTTTAATATTTTTTTGTCCTTAATTAATGTATAATAAACACTTATTAATAATTTATAAAGCGTTTACAGATGAGTTAATAACCTATCTATAAACTCTTTATAAGCCATCTATAAGAGGAGCCTTGTTGTAAAGTGGTACCTTTTTTTAAATTTGGCATTTTTTACCATCTGTTGTTACTGTAGTTCAGTACGTTAAATGTTCTCCATTCTCCCAGCAAGCATCCCTTTGCCCCTGTCGAGGAATGACTCCGTAGAGGTGGCCAATCAGAAGAGGCTCCTGCGGACCCTGGAGCAACTGACCAATCGCCTGAAACGAACTCTAGCCAAGCAGCCATTGTCCAGTTTTCACGTCTCTTCAGAAATGATCGTTTCAGATCCCAGGTCGCTGGAGAGCAGGAAGGCCTCTCTGTTCTGCAGACCGGGCTCGGTGCTCAAAGGCAGAATGTGTGGTAAGGTTGAAAAAAAGAGTTCATCCACCTATAAATTACAACATACAAAATACATAAATATTCATGTTTTTAAGGAAATCACTGATTGATTGTTCTTCTACAGTACAATGTCCTGTAGGAACATATTTTTCTCTAGAACATAAWGAGTGTGAGAGCTGCTGGTTGGGGTCCTACCAGGACCAGGAGGGTCAGCTGGAGTGTAAGTCTTGTCCTGAAGGGACCTCCACAGCCTACCTGCATTCCCGCCGCATGACTGAGTGCAAAGGTGGGTTTCATGCACAAGCTTCTGTCTTTGTATTCATCACTTGKTAAACAAGTGAAATGCAGCACAGCTGAAATGATGCATTTTCTTGTTTCTGTTTTTCTGGTGGCGTTGTGATCAGGTCAGTGTAAACCTGGCAGTCACTCTCTGAACGGGTTGGAGATCTGTGAGTCGTGCCCGCTCGGTCACTACCAGCCTGGCTACGGTGCCAGAAAGTGCCTGGTGTGTTCTGGTGGGACTTCCACGGTCACCAGAGGAGCAGTGGATGACACAGAGTGTGGAGGTGATGCAGTTCATCCTTATTGTTTCATCATTTAAAGGGGGTATTATGTATTGTCCAAGCACATGCTTCAATTCTAGACCAAAATCAAGTAACAATGTTACCTTCAGCTGTTAGTAAAATCACTTACTCGAATGATCCCACATCGGACCCAGAAAGTACGTTTCTGAAGAACCGGAGTGAGTACAGAGGCTCTTACAAGGTGTTTCAGCTTGGTAATATATCTTGCAGTCATCCTCTCAGATACATTTCGCAAAGAAACTATAAATACAGATCATTATGAAGCTGTGTTTTGCAATGAAATCGTGGTGATTTATAAATAAATATTTCTCCTGTCGCTGGCCTGGTGGAGCTGTGTGGGGGAGGCACATGGGAGGGGTGCTCTGGCTGCAGTCTGAGCTCCTGGGAGGAGCTTTGTGTAAATAGGAGGTGCTTTGTACCAACATTTAGACAGCTCCAGGGTTCAAGGATTCCTCAAACATGCATGAATGAGTCAAAGCAACACTCTGGGTATGTTTTTGATGAGGAATGACATAACATGCAATTTTGAATAAAACTCTCCCTTTAACTTTTTTCCTTTTGACTTAATTATATTTGTGTTTTACAGAATGGCAGCTGGAAAGAAAATCAATTTACAAATTCTAAACAAAAATCTTTGTTTTAATCTTTTGATCTTTGTTTTTAGACATTTGTAACAAATTTAGAAATCAAATATAATTGCCATTTAGAGATGGATAGATGTGGCAATGTGGAAAACTTTAAATACTTTAAATTAAAATACACAAATAGCTTTTAAAATATTGACTTTGAGTTAGTTTTTCTTTTCCACCTATGAATGCTATTTTTGCAACCATCTGAAATGACTGTAACACTTTTCTTATTTTCCCTTCCACTGGTCTCTCTTTTTACAGTTCCCTGCAAGGCGGGYCATTTCTCTCGCACCGGTCTGGTTCCCTGTTACCCATGTCCAAGAGATTATTACCAGCCTGACCACGGACGCTCCTACTGCCTCTCTTGTCCTTTTTATGGAACCACTACGATCACAGGGGCGTCCAGCATACAGCGCTGCTCCAGTGAGTCTGCCGGGCTAGATATCTTGATGTTTGAGTGTTAGCAAAGTGAAAAGTGGACACAGAAAGGAAAGTATAGCATACATCAAATGGTCACAGACCCTACTGGCAAGGACTTCAGTCATCTTGACTACTCAGCACCCCAAAAATAAAGACCYTTGATGAGTTTTCCTCAACTAGTTTTCTCTGATATTGTGTCTTTTCTGGGTATTATTGTAAGGTTTTGGGTCGAGCTTTCTTGCCAAGGAGGAAAGTGTAACAACTGCACCAGAATTGGAGGTCAGTGAGGACTACCAAGCCAGCAGTCAGGTTAGTTTTCATATTTTATTTTTCTTTGTTTTTTTCCATTTTCTCTTTATTAAATTTTTTTCATTATGGTACAAAAAACAAATAGAACAAACAACAGAAGATATCATATACGTACATCAAACTAACCAATCATACAGTATATACAGTATATGTTTGTTGAAGAAATTTAGGAAGTTCTGCCAAGTTGAGTAAATAAATGAAATCTGTGCAGAACCTTGAATTGCTAGAGACCATGCAAAATGAACATATCCTTACTTTAGCAGTCTCTCACAATGTTGTGGAGGTATTTTGGACCACTCTTGTTTCAGCTCTTTGATGTTTGTGTGCATCAGTTCCTGCATGCCTCTATTATGATTCCTACAATACTTTGTTTATGGTTCACTCAGGGGATGCAAAAGAAGCCCAAGTCATTWTCATGAAAGTGAATAAGAAGTCTGATTTATTATTTCCACAGATTTTCCATGAGTGCTTCCTGAATCCCTGTCAGAATAAGGGAACATGTGAGGAGGTTGGAGCTGGTTATGTTTGCACCTGTATGCCTGGTTTCACAGGTAAAACACCTGACATTTACTGGACATTCACTGGTTTTTAAATTGCACAACCCTGACTATTATTGTTTTTCTGGTCACTTTTATCACTGGATCTAATTGCACCACTCCAGCTATATTGTCTGCTCTGATTACTGTATTTAACTGGTGTACATATGTTTTATATTTTATATTTTATTACGTTTTTTCCTTTATCCTTTGTTTTTTTATTTGTTATATTTTATACCTATTTACAGCGAAGCAAATTCCTAGTCTGTGAATCCTGTTAATTGACAATGGCATTAAAACTGRTTCTGATTGAACTGCTGTAGTTGTGTTACTTCAGTGTTGTTATTCTGCTGTTATGTGGTTGGTATTCACCTAACTACATTATTAATGGCTTGCTGCTGTTCTGAARGCCGTTAGAGTCAGCCTGTGAGTTTTGTCCCTCAGGTGCGAAGTGTGAGATCGACATAAACGAGTGTGACTCTGCTCCATGCCAGAACGGAGGCCTGTGTAAGGACGGGATGGGAGACTTCCAGTGTCAGTGCAAACCTGGATTTTTAGGTAGAGAAAGTTAAGCTGTTTTTCTTTGTTTTTTGTTTTTTTGTTGTTGTTTTTTTTACAAAAAAATGTGAGTTTCACAGATTGTTAAAACTCTGAAAGGAATTGTGTCTGTCTGTTTCAGGCTCTCTGTGTGAGGCCGAGGTAAACGAGTGTATCTCCTCCCCGTGTCTGAACGAAGGAGTGTGTGTGGATGAAGTCAACAAGTTTACCTGCAGCTGTACCGATGGCTTCACAGGTTAGTCAGTATCACATATATTGAAGATAAATAGACTTGGTTTTTGTTTTGTGTTGTTTTAGTTGTAAAGGCATCTAATGACGGTTCTAAATGTGTCTATTTAGATCATTTCTTTTCTTCTGTACGTTTTTGGCACAGAACTTGTTCCGCAATTTCTATATCAAAATGTTCAGCTCCTAGAGAACATTTTTGGTATTTCAACAATTTATAGTTCTTGAGATATTTAGCTTTTTCTGCCATGTTTTTCTTTTTGAAAATTRAAGGAGTTGTTTTAAACATCCTTAAAGCCTTTCAAAATTATCATAAATCTTTACCTGTTGTTCTGGATCAGATTTTTAAATTCCTTTGTACTAATTTGAGCTTCCTTCAGCTTCTGTTTTGATGATTTTAGCTTTTTCTGCCTTTTTTAGCTATCACTATGATTTAGCTAATTTTAACTTATTTGTGCTACTTTCAGAGGATTTTTGTTTTTAGCTACTTTTTAGCTAATTTGAGCTTTTTTCAGCTAAGTTCACCTTTTTGTTATAATTTGAGCTGGCTATTTAAGCCAGCTGAAATTAAAAGAGCATGTGTTTGCCTATTTAAGGCAAACACATGCTCTTTTAGTTTCTTTGTTGCTACCTTTTTTTGGATTTATTTTTGGCTAGTTTCAGCGTTTTTTAGCTATTCAACAAAAATMGTTCAGCATTCACACTGCATGTTCCCAGAAAATGTTAATTCTCTAGTTAGTTAGATGTTTTTAGACCTAATCTCAGACTGACCAGAAGACAATTAGTGCAACACTTAGACTGATATAGTGCTGTAGGTTCTGGGGAAAAGTTATGAACATTTATCTTACTTGTTGTAAATAGCTCTTTAAATGACCTCAGTTTTGAAAAAAATAGTTTGATTTTAAGTGGACTGACCAGCTCAGTCCAAGCAGAGCCACGACCAAAATGGGGAATAAATCTACAGTACTCTAATCTCAAAAATGTCATGTGCTTTGCTGCTCATAGAACCTCTGAACCACCTGTAAGGTAATCAGCCATGATAATGTTCTCTAACGTGTTTGTTTCCTTTCCTCAGGGTCTCGTTGTGAACTGGAAATCAACGAGTGCCTGTCCAGCCCGTGTCTGAATGGAGGTGTGTGTGAGGACCTGACAGCAGGTTACAGCTGTAACTGTGCAGTTGGATTCTCTGGGGATCGCTGTGAGATCAACGTTGAYGATTGTTACAGCGCTCCTTGTTTACACGGAGGTTCATGCATAGATGCTGTAAACRGTTACAGGTAACGATTGTTGTACTGACTGAAGCTGCTTTCTGCATATCTTTATTACACACAGATGTTTTGTTGTTACCTGTTGGAGATGCAGTGTCTTCACAGGCAGTGGTGTCTCTCTTTGTGTCTCAGGTGTCAGTGCGTGGAGGGCTACCGAGGCCGACTGTGCGAGGTGGACATAGACGAGTGCAATCCTAACCCCTGTGCGAATGGCGCCAGCTGCTTCGACGGTCTGGGATCTTTTACCTGCCGCTGCCTCCCTGGGTTCAACGGAACCAGGTGTGAGACAGGTACTACTGTATAGAACTGATAACACATCATCATGGCCACTAACGAGGAGGAAACCTGAGGAAGACATGAGAAAGTGTCGTTTGCCGATGCATGCGTTTTAAATTAACCGCCTCACCAAGATTTTTAATCTTATAGTTACACAAACTCAACTTACAGAAATGTATTTTTTTTTGTATATAAATTTAAATTTCCTGTGTCCTCTCAGAAATGTCGTCTGCCTTCAACCTGGACTTTGAGGTGTCTGGTATCCACRGTTATGTGATGATGGACGGAGTGATGCCGGCGCTGACAGAGATCACCTGCACCTTCTGGATGAGGTCGTCAGACACCACTAACTATGGCACACCTGTTTCCTACGCTGTGGAAGGAAGTGACAACGCCTTCCTTCTCATAGACTATAACGGGTCAGTGATGCAGCAACACAGTTATATGAAGTTATTTCTTGTTTTCTAACATCTGCTCTGTCTGCAGCTGGGTGCTGTACGTGAACGGTAAGGAGCGGATCACTGACTGTCCCGCTGTGAACACGGGTCAGTGGTTCCACATCGGTGTGTCCTGGAGGAGCTGGGACGGAGACTGGAGGATCTACATCAATGGGAAGCCCTCAGACGGAGGCAAAGGCCTGTCAGTCGGCACCACTATCCCAGGTGTAGTGCTATCCTCAGCCTGGTTACACATCGTTTTAACCAGTTTCTTTCTTTAGGGTTCACTTCCTTATTTTTGAGTTGTTAACCTCAGTCCTAACCCTTTTCTTTAGGTGGAGGGGCACTTGTTTTAGGTCAGGACCAGGATCAGAGGGGAGAAGGCTTTAACCCTGTGGAATCTTTTGTTGGGTCCATCAGTCAACTCAACATCTGGGATCGGGTTCTTACCCCCCAGCAGGTAAATGTGAAAAATACCTCCTTTATTTCAGCTTTACCTCAGTAACTCTTCTGTGGGTTTTGTAGCAGAGCTGTAGCATTTTAACATTTTAAAATATCATCTTTGATGTTTCTGTCAAATCTCAGAAATACTTTCCTGCATTTTTTTGTTCTATGGTTTTTCAGTTTCAAAATAAAATGAGAAAAAAACTAATTATATATACTGTATATATATAACAAAACTAGAGAAACAGCAATTGCAAAAATAAAGGCTGCATTTTTGTTTTTTTAAATGTTAAAGCAAAGATGAGCTTTACATTTTTAGCGCACCATTTGGGACCTTCTGGCTGAACCGGAAAATATTGCCTGAACTCCAGGATCATTACATTTTCACTTCTCACCGTGGATGTGTTGGTCCTATTTAGAGTCAATGGTCCTCATGCAAGAACCGTTCGTGCGCACAAATTTGTTCTTAAGTTGTGCGTATGAGTGATTTAGGAGAATTTGTGGCATTCACCAATGTTTTCATATTCTAAGATTTTT
>NW_013952678.1:254980-257058 GCF_001266775.1 Austrofundulus limnaeus | reverse complement strand
ACCATACAGACATGATTTAATTTGTTCCCATGTTTTTATAATGAATTTTTACATGAATAAAAATAGATTATATTTTATTTAATTTTATTTTATTTTTTTAGCATTTATAAGCTGAGCTCYTCTTTCTCTGGTCGTCCAACAGATCAGGGTCCTGTCCAGCAGCTGTCCAGCCTCTCATGTGACCCACAGAGGAAACGTTCTTGCCTGGCCTGATTTTCTTAACGGGGTGGTGGGTCGTGTCAAAATAAACCTCAACAGTATTTTCTGTGCAGGTACGAGAGATTCACATATTTAAACCTATATTTTACACTTAACTTTTTGTAGATATACTCGAGGAAATATTTAAATCTCATCAGCCTAACATCTGTGTTTTCCCAGATTGTCCCAAGCTAGAGAACGCTGTGCCCCACCTGCACGTGTCCACGGTGGAGGTGAGCCCTGGTGCTCAGGTGCAGATGTCCTGTGATCTCGGTTTCTACCTGGTGGGGGAGCCAGTGCTGCAGTGCCAAAACAAAGGAGAGTGGAGCCACCCTCTGCCCAGCTGTGAACGTGAGGCCCAAACCCGAAAAACTCTCATTTTCATTGCAAATGAATCSCTGTAGTTGTGACGTACATCCAAGAGCAGATAACAAATCACACCCACACTGACAGGTTAATGTCCAGAGTTATCAGGAGGAGAGGCCAGCAGAGACAGATATGAGAATCTGTTGTGTCATGCTACCTTGTTTGTCACATATCATGATGATGTGTCAGCCTCAGAAGTTGTACATTGAATTAAACTGTTTTATTTTTCTTTGGCTATGTTATGCTCCAAACACACAATGTTTCTTGTTTACAACACATTAGGGTTGATGTGTTTTTTTCTAAAAGATGGTAGCATGAAATGAACATCAAACGCTATATAAAATAGCCAGTCTCTAAACCATAGGTGCCCAAAGTGGGGCCTGTGGGGCAAAATTGGACTGTCGAGCCATTTAATTTGGCCCACCAGCAGTTGTCCAGGCTACTAGGTTGTATTCTCCTGTTTTATGTAGAAACATTAGTCGTTCCAACTGCTGGTCCAACTATATAAAAGGGCTGTAGTGCAGTTAGTCTTAACTCACKGTACTTATTTTGTYTTTGAATTATATTAAAATTAAGCATAAAATACATTACAAGAGACATTTAGATTAGATTTAAGCACTTATCCAGATTTGCTGACTTTGTAAGACCCCAAATACTCAAATTTTAATTTATGAAATGTCCCATAAGTTTTTGCTGCTCGAGTGTACGTCAAATTTTCTGCATGTCCATTAAATAAATAAACAAAAAAAKGTGGGCTGCTAGCTTAATCGTAAAAAATAAAACAACTTTACTTAAGAAGTATTTGCATTTCGTGAATTATATTATTGCATTTGGCCCACAGTCCTCAGATCAGTTTTCATTTGGCCCTCTCAGGGAAAATGTTTGGGCACCCCTGGTCTCAACGATAATTTAATTCTGTTTAAAATGTTAGAAATCAAATAAATAACAGTAGTGTGTGTGTGTTTTCTCTGTGTGCTGCAGGAGTGTCATGTGGACCACCACGTCCTCCAGAGAATGGCCTGTTTCAGGGGACAGATTTTCAAGCTGGCAGCTCCGTGGTCTATCAATGTAATCCAGGCTTCTACCTGCTGGGAGACTCCAAGGTGCGCTGCAGCAACAGCGGCAAGTGGGGAGGACATCCACCGGCCTGTCTGGGTACCAAAACATGAACTCAGTGCATCTGAAATGAATGTTGTAAATTGTTAAACAATGTCAGATGTATTCTGCACTTCACCAATGTGTTTCTTTGCATGAACTCCTTCATTGTCCAGATGTGGATGAGTGCGCTCTGGGCTCAGACTGTGATGATCACGCCAGCTGTCAGAACACAGACGGGTCTTACACCTGCACCTGCATTCACCCGTACTCTGGAGACGGCAAAAACTGCACAGGTAACAAGACTCTGAAGTGTTGAATAAAGCCATGATGAGTTTTACAGTGAAAGTTTGTATGATAAATCTGCTGTGTGTGTGTGTGTGTGTGTGTGTGTGTGTGTGTGTGTGTGTGTGTGTGTG
>NW_013952678.1:243415-254225 GCF_001266775.1 Austrofundulus limnaeus | reverse complement strand
TTATTATTTAGATGTGTCTGTTTTATCTTTAGGTTTCAACTACTTTTTAAAAGGTACACCAGCTTGTTTTTTGTTTAAACATTTTCWTATTCAGTATTTTACTTTTATGAAGTTTTATCATAAAACAGGAAATTTTCATCCAGAAAAATGTAAGTCTGAATAAAGACAAAAAGTAGCAAAACATTGTTGTTACATCTGTGATWGTTAAAACAAAACTGTATAAACTGTATCCCTGAGTAAGCAATTCCATTACTACTATTAGTAGTAGTAGAAATACAGTAATATGCATAGCGATAAGGTCATTGTATTTGTTGCTTTTGTCAGTAATTTTAATTTTCTTTGKTTCAAAACAACAGAGCAGTTCTAGAGAAAAATGTTATTGTCCACACATGTCCTCATCTGTATACTGCAGTCATTTCTTCTATTTTCTGATCTGTCACCTCACACAATCATATTTAGTTTAATGTTGTTCTTTCTGCATCATTATAGCTATCAGATAATGRCTAATTGAATATCTCGTGCATTCTCATCTGTGCATTAATATGAGAGTATCTACTGATTATCTGTTTTATGACAGACTTAATAAAATTAAACCTGAAAGGTGCAGCTGTCCTTTTGTTTTCTACTGAACAATAGACAGAAAAGCCCAACTGCTGCAGAGCTTCCACCTTGGCTCTGAGCCACATTCTTCCTCTCAGAGGAAAGGGAGGTGGACTTGGCTCGCCGGTTCCACTCTGTTATGTTCAGACCCCTGTTGTCTGTTAACTGCAGTAATGATTGCCTTTTAAAGGGAAACACTKTACAGTTTGTCATGCAGGTTGAAGCACCTGAAACATATAACATTAACATCTGCAACAACAAAAACTCAATCATGTCTATTCATATTTGTTAGAGAAACATATTGCAACAACAGTATCATTTACTTATTATAGAAATGATCATGTGAGCCAGAGGTTCCTTTAATTTCTTTCATATTTTGTACTTTTGTGTTTTGGTTGTAWTGTAATACAAGAATATACCAAACAGTACTTTTTGAACTGTGTTTAAATTTAGCTTGTCTTCCAAGGTTTTGGTGATGTTTTATAGCAACAATTCATAGCAGGAAGTGGTGTGCACAAATGATGGCATACATTTATTTATATTCAGGTTTCAGTGAAATATTAAAATAACACAGCACTGGTTACTGATCACTGTCTTTATATTACCCTTTAGCCCTCTCCTGCCCAACACCAGCTGTTCCAGAGAACTCTGTCATGAAGGGAAACAACTTCACCTATGGCAGCAAGGTGACTTTCAGGTATCATTTCCATCACCAGGTGTCACAATTCAGAAGCAGACCTTGGTTATTTTGTGCAGATAAAAGTACAAGATTGTTGTTTGTTGCTCCTCAGCTGTAAGAAAGGCTACCTRCCTCAGATACCCTATGAGTTCCAGTGCCTCTCCACCTTGAGATGGAGCGGTACACCCCCCATCTGTTACCCGGTGACCTGTGGGGGGCCGCCTAGGGTGGAACACGCTGACTACACCTTCCACACCAACACTTACCTCTCCACTGTCAACTACACCTGTGTGGAGGGATACAGGTATGGTATTTTGAGTCAGTTTTATTTAMCTGAGACATTAGAACCTCATAATGTAACTGTCTACACTAAGTGGACTGTTGTTTTTAAGACCACAGGGTTCCATGGAGGTGGTTTGTGAGGCGACGGGGGAGTGGAGCTGGCCCACCCCTCGCTGCATCAGCATCCTGTGCAGCAAGCCTCCAGCACTGGCAGATGCTGAAATTGTCGTAGAGGAYTATGAAGTGGGAAGCAAGGTTCACTATGTCTGCAAAGAAGGGTAAATGCGGATTTAAGTCCATTAAGTTGTTATATGTTATTTGTTTACTCATTCCTGATGACCCTCTTCATATGCAGCTACACTCTGATTGGYCCCGAGACCAGAGAATGTCTTCCAAGCGGCCAATGGAGTGAAGACTTCCTCCAATGTGTGCCTCGTTCCTGTGGACCGCCGCCCACCATCGACCACGCCGTGCCCCACGAGACCCACAAGCTGTTTGGAGACACTGCCAGCTACTACTGCACTGACGGATACACGGCCAGCAACAACTCTAAGCTCATGTGTAACGCTCAGGGCATGTGGGTCCCTCCGACGGGCATGGAGGTTCCARTCTGCATTGCCAACTTCTGCCTACGTCCACCTGATCCCCCGCATGCCATTTTAGATTCRTTCAACAAACCCAAATATGCCAGCAACACCGAGGTGAGCTATAAATGTGAGGAAGGCTTCATGCTGAACACCACCGCTACAATCAGATGCCTGATGGGAGGGACGTGGGAGCCGTCGCCATTTGACATAGGCTGTGTGCCGGTGAGGTGCTCCAGACCAGAAAGCATCGATCGGGGCTACGTGAGAGGAACAAATTACAGTTTTGGAGCTATGATCGCGTACAGCTGCGAGACGGGCTACCTGATTCGAGGGGAGAAGAGGAGGACCTGCAAGGCTAGTGGAGAATGGGGAGGAGTCCTGCCTACCTGCATACCTGTGTCCTGCTCAGCTCCTCCCATACTCTTAAATGGATAYATCCAGGTGAGCAACAAAAACAGAACACACACTTTAATCCAGCGGTGTCAAACTCAGGACCTACCCTGCATGTTTTCCTTGTTTCTCTGCTCCAGCACACCTGATTAAAAGATTYARTTGCCTCTTCAAATTCTGCAGAAGCCTGTTAATCATCCTTTCATGCAAATCAGGTGTGTTTGAGCAGGAAAACAAGAAAACATGCTGGATAGCGGCCCTCCAGGACTGTAGTTCTACACCTTGCTTTAATTGTTCTTTGAATATATAAACAAATCTCATAGTGTATGTTTGTCCTTTAGGTCAGAGGTCGATTCACTTTCAACAACAAGGTGACTTATGCCTGTAACGCAGGCTACAGACTAGTTGGTCGACCAGAGCGAGTTTGTCAAGCCAACCGACAGTGGTCCAGCAACRACCCTCCCACCTGTGTCCTTCTGACCTGTGACCCTCCTCCTGACATCGTCCACGGACGCTACAAAGGTTCTGACTTCCACGTGGGCCACAAAGTGSAATATCTCTGCGCTGAGGGTTATGAGCTGGCTGGGGATGCCATCTGGACTTGTCTCAAGTACGGCAAGTGGGATAAGACGAGGCCTCCACGCTGCTCTCCAGTCAGATGTCCAGAGCCTCCGCTAGAGGAGAACCACCTGGTCCTGAAAAGTTTGGACTCTGAATCTGGAACAGTGGAGTTATCCTGTGAGGATGGTTATATCCTGGAGGGGGCTCATGTCCTCCGCTGCACCCCTTCTCAGGAGTGGAACAACACCTTTCCAGTGTGTAAGCAGGTTTTCTGTGGCCCACCACCTGAAGTTACATTTGGTAGTCTGTCCACAGCCTCTCCTTCATTTCCTTTTAGCTCCATGATTACCTACACGTGCATAGGTGGTTTTACTTTAAGAAAAGAAACATCTGTTTCCTGTTTAGCAAGTGGACAGTGGAGTACTCCTTACCCAGAATGCATCCCAGTTGAATGCCCTCAGCCTGTGGAGGTTTCAAATGGTATAGTTGATGTGCAGGGCCTGGTGTACCTCAGCAAAGCTCTGTACAGCTGTAAGGCTGGATACAATCTGGTGGGGAACTCCACGGTCCTCTGTGGAGAGAAGGGACTCTGGATCGGTGGCGTGCCTTCTTGCCGTCCAGTTGAATGCTCCGTCCCTAAACAGATAGCCAGTGGAAAAGTGGTTTATAGGAAACTCCAGTTTGGTCACAGTGCCACCTACTCTTGTCGACGTGGTTACCGCCTGCAAGGCCCAGAGATTATCAAGTGCCTGGCTGATGGAGAGTGGGACTCAGAGCCGCCCGCTTGCATGCAGATTTCATGCACTCCACCCCAACCAATTGAAAACGGTTTTGTGGAGGGTCAGGATCACAGTTTTGGMGTCACTATTTTCTACAGCTGCTTTCCAGGCTTCCAGCTCTTAGGCCAGGATCATCTGACCTGCGAGGAGTTTGGCTGGTCCAGTTCTGTCCCTATGTGTGTGCCCTCAGACTGCGGCCTGCCTCCTCATATAGACTTTGGGGATTATGTCAGAGTGACCGATTCTGATCCCAAAGACCCTTTAACAGCTCCACCCATGGATTTGAACTTCCTCCACGGGACTGTGATTGAGTAYCGTTGCCACCCAGGTTACAACATCAGCAGCCAGACCAGGTTGGTGTGTCAGGAGGACGGGGGGTGGAACGGGAYAGCCCCATCATGTGTGCCAGCAGAGTGTGAGACCCCGCCCAGTCCAGAGCACGGCTGGGTGAATGTGACTGATGCTTTGCTCGGCAGCTCGGTCAGATATTCTTGTGAGGAGGGGTATGAGCTGCTGGGGGAGCCTGTCAGGCAGTGTCTGTCAGGTCAGCTGTGGACTAGTGACGCCCCAGTTTGTCGACCGGTATCCTGTGGTGATCCAGGAGCTCTCACTAATGGCACAGCTCATGGTGGGGAATTTGTTTATCCGGAAGTTATGCACTTTGAGTGTAATCCTGGATTTGTTCTGAGGGGTACAGACACCATCGCCTGCCAGGCAGATGGAAAGTGGAATGGGCCAAAGCCACTTTGTGATCCTGTATCTTGTGGCCCTCCAAAGGTGCCTAATGATATAATCATTGAAGGTAAAGATTACACCTATAATAGTGAAATTGAACTGAGCTGTCAGCCTGGTTTCCTCTTGAAAGGGACATCTAGAGGTGTTTGTCAGGCTGACGGCACCTGGAGCTACGAATTCCCTTCTTGCCTACCGGCTCGTTGTGGGAAACCCTCCTCCATACCCCATGGCCACGTGTTAGGGTCACAGTTTGGCTACAACGACAAAGTTAAGTATGAATGTGATGAAGGATACAAGTTAAACGAAGATGCTACACTTGTCTGTCAGTCAAATGGACTTTGGGACAAACCCCCGCCTCGTTGTGACATCATTAGCTGCGACCCACCTGAGGACATCAGTCACGGCTTTGTGAACGGTTCCAGCTTCAACTACAACGACGTGGTGGAGTACGTGTGCTTCGAAGGTTACAGGGTTGTGGGGGATACCATGCTGCGCTGCTCCTCTCAGGGCCTCTGGGTGGGCTCTGTGCCTCAGTGCCAGCCCTGTTTATGCCCCCCACTTGAGGTTCAGTTTGGKAGGGTTATTGGGAACGGCCACGCCTGTGGGGATCGAGTGCAGTTCCAGTGTGATGAGGGCCTCAAACTGCTGGGTCCTTCTCAGGCAGTGTGTGAGAAAGGAGGGATGTGGAGCCCAGGGGTGCCAGTGTGTGGCAGAGGGAAATGCAGTGTTGCCCCACCTGTGGTCCTGAACGCCGTCTTACAAGGCGGTGTTGCTAAATTCCCAGACACAGTGACATACAGGTGTCGACTCGGCTATCTACTGAAAGGGTATCCTCACCTCTCCTGTGGACAAGATGGCAGGTGGGGAGAACCCAGGATCCGCTGTGAGCCTGTGAGCTGTGGGAAACCACCTGAAGTAGCTCACGCTCTGGTGGATGGAAACGACTTCACCTTCCCCAACAAGATCACATACAGGTAAAGAGGCATAGAACAAGAAGTAATTTGTGTTTGGTTGATTATTTCCTTGTTGTAACCATACTTCTTGGCAATAAATTTTATATCGTTGGAGAGCCTGTTAATTTCCCCTATAAATGGTGTCACATTTGTAAGAAAAATGAATTAGTGTATTGAGCAGTACTACATGGATTACACCCATGAAAAAATAGCCAAACCTTCTCTGCCGATACCAAACAACTTATTTTGCTCTTGCTGTTGACACTTATTTTGAGCGTTGGGTAGCCCCAGATTCTCCAATCGAACGCCTAGTTGGCGCCTGATTGTCAACATGTGAGCAACCAGTGGCGATCCCATATCTCCACAGTCTGACCAAAATCCATCCTCCAAGATGACAACGCTCACCCCACAGAGCGTGGTTTATCAGAGACTACCTCCAGACTTTGGGTATGAAGAAGATGGAATGTTCTGCCTGCTGTCCTGACTTCAAACCCACTGAACACTTGTGGGCAAGCTTTTAGCTAGAGGGGCATTGTGGTGTCATTTTCATGCCCCATGCTTGTGTAACAACACCCTAAATCAACAAATATTTCCTATTTTCTAAAATTAACACCAATTTTAAGCAAATCCTTTGATTCAAAAGTGTGCCAGGCTCACCATCTTGTTTGTTTTGATACACGACACGTGAAGGATGTAAGCTCTGCTATTGATCAGTTCTCTTTGGGCAGCCCCGACCTTAGGATGTAGACACCCTCTTCCAAAATCTTAGCTAAAAGTCTGCTTGTGGGATCAGTTTTGGTGTGCTGTTCTTTCTAGAGTGACCAACACAACCATGCTGGCCGATTTGTTACACATGCTGGTTGAAGGATGGGACGCCATCCCATAGCAGTGTGTGGCCAGACTGGTGAGCAGCATGAGGAGGAGKTGCCAGAMTGTTGTGGCTGTGTAGGGTTCTTCCGCACGCTGTAGAGGCTCCTGTTTGTTATATAAATAAATTGTTAAATTTCCAATTTGTCGTAAGACTTCCAACATGCAATCCAATCAATGACACCAAACATGAGTCAGTAGCAGAATAAGCTGTTCGGCATTGCCAAAGAAGATTTGGCAAGTTTTTTAATGAATTCAAATACTCAAATATGGCATCATTTAGAGTAAATAAACATTTCAACAGAATATGATTTATTGCCACAAATCATTGTTAAAGAAATAATCAACCAAGCACAAATTTCTATATTTTCTGTGCTAAATTTAGTTCCTTAAATAGTCTAAATCAAAGTTAGTTTTTTTGAACAAAAATGGTGGACGTTATAAGCATATTTGTTTGTTTTGTAAATATTAAATATGTTCTTTTATGCATGTCTTCTGCTCTGCAGATGTGTGGACGGATTTGAACCTGCCACAAAGACAGCTTCTCTGTCCTGCCAGAGTGACGGCACCTGGTCCAAACACAGCGTCCAGTGCCGCCCTGCCCCCTGCCGATTACCCACCCACATCACCCCACATCTGCTAATCAGCGGGAAGGACCTCACTCCTGTTGGGGGCACCGTCACCCTCTCGTGCCTTCCTGGCTTCTACCTGCAGGGGTCAGCTGTAGCGGAGTGTCAGGTAGGAAACATGGTGGCTAATGATTTGTCTCTTTGCCGATCCCTTTTTAGTGAACTCATTTCTGACCCCATTCAGCCAACAAATGACCTGTTGGAAAAATATAACGTTAATGATTTCTTTTTATTTATTTATTTTTGAATGGAGCCTTGTGAAACCTTTCCAGAAACATCTGTTTGCTGTTTAAACATTATTCATCACTGTGATCAAAAAGTCAATGACACATGAAAGTCTTCCCCGTCTCTCAGGAGGAGACCTTGAGTAAACATCTACTTTATTGGCTTGTTTTGTGTGCTCTGTGATAAGATGGGCGGAAGCTGGGCTCCCAACATTTTATCAGTTTCCTGCGAGGTGGTGGTGTGTGAGAAACCTGCTCCTCTTCTTCATGGCTTCATGGAGGGTGACAGCTACAACTACGGAGACTTTGTCCTGTACTCCTGCCTGCCTGGATTTGAGATGAAGGTACTCTTCAGGATCAGTTTGGCTCCTAAACACAATTCAWCTGTGCTCTGAAGCTTACATACACTCATCATGTGCATGCATGTTGATTTTAGGATTGGAATGAGTACAAATCATACAACTTCAAAGCTGATTTAAAAACAAGAACTTTTCATTTATTGTGGGTTTTTTTTTAATCCACACAGGGTCAAACTTATACATGCAGGCTCAAATATATACAGTACTTCTACAAATATTTAATTAAACGTCCCTTAGCAAGTTGTACCTCAACCACACTTGTTTTGTTTTCATCAGCAAGCTTCTGGCACAAATCTGGTTTGATATTTGACCACTCTTCTTGGCAGAATTTGTATGATTGATTAAAATAGTTTGATTTCATGGTGTGGATTTAGCTTTAAAACCCACAGGTTTTCAATGAGCTGTAGAAAGAGCCTTTCTGAAGTTTAATGTTAGCTCATTTATCCATTAAGTAATCAGTTTTAATGGGATCATTGTCCTGTTGGAACATCTTACTCTGTCTCGTTCAGTGGTTCCCAGCGTATTTTCCTCAAAGCTCCCCTTTCTTCCTTCCAAGCCAAACTGACATCCCCTCATCCCTCGCTACTCCACACCTCTCCCAAAGTCCTGTTCAGTTTTTGCCTCTTTATCAAATAATAAAAAAATAAATTGAATAGTTACAAACTTTATTTGGTGAAGGAAAAGAAAGAATTGAGTTATACAGTTTTAATTATTCAAATGGACTTGTTTTGGTGATTTTTGTACACAATAATAAATTGATATTTTCACAACCTCTGACCAGGTTTATGAGGCCCCCAGGTTGGGTCTAGTTGATGAGGGTTTGGAGGTAGTTTTCGCTTTTTGAAAAAAAACATTTTAATAATATATTTCAACAAATGAGATGAAATTCTAGTTTGTTTCTTTATTCCTGCGAGATTCTTGCTTAACAGTAACTCTTGGAAGTCATACTGAGTGCAGAGTTTGACATGGGTTTTCTAAAAAATATGTTCATCTAAACTCATACACTGCAGGTGGAAACAAGCCCCCAGTCAGCTGTGTTTTGTCCGTCACGTACAGAAACGTGGTCGTGCCCGAGAGACAATAACAACTCATGTCCACCGTAAACATTCTTCCTCTTTGATGTGTAGAAAGAGATGAGAATCTGAGCCTCACACTTACACAATCTGAGAAAGAACCAATTTTTTTCATTAAAATTAAAAATAACTCATGTCCCCTGGATGACTGTAAAAATAATAACAAATGACAAAAATCACTCATAAATTTTCCATCATCCTCCTTTTTCTGCTTGAAACTTAAATCTCTCTTTTGTGCAGTGCACCAGCACCATAATGCTGCCACCACCATGCTTCACAGTTGATTCAGTGTTCTTAGGTTTAAAAGCCCACCCTCCTTCAAACATGCATCTTTAAGATGTGGCCATAAATGTTTCTTTAAGAAGTATTTGTCTGCATGTGGACAGCTGCAAACTTCTGCTGATCTTGAAGGTTTCAGTTTTGGAGCCGGGACTTTATTCGTCTCACTGTGGTCAAATCGTCTCATCAGTTTAAAGTAGGGCTGTGAAATTAATTGAGTTAACTCTGATTAATTTTAGTGCTGCATGGGCGTAGATTAAAATTGTAATCATGATTAAAATTTACAATCACTTTACTATGGCTGRATATGTAGRTTTGTATATTGCAATGCACTCAGTTCATGCCAGGTCATGTTTGTAAATGAGAAGTTCTCAAACAGTTTACCTGGATAAATAAAGGTTCAATAAAATAAAATAAAACAAAAAACTCCATGTGTAACATATTATGTACAGTTTTGTTTTTCTCTTTGTCTTCTTATGGCTTAAATTATTTTATTTATTTAATAAATAAATAATATTTAAAAATTTAAAAGTTTTATATAATTCACAGCTACCTTGGAATTAATAGATTAAAAATTTTAATCATTTGACAGCCCTAGTTTAAAGATGTTAGAAACCTTCAGTTCACATTTACCCAATTCTTATTTTAAATTTTGAAGTTGTATAATCACTACATTAATGATTCAGATAAAATATTAAACAGCTAAGCCTAATATGGATTTCACATATGAAAATATCTTAATTATAAAATTTGATGCTTTTCCTAAACTTATTTGTTTAGAAACGTGTTTGTAAATTGAATTRTTATTTTAAAAAGCCAGTCTCTGTCTCTTTAACAGCTGGCTGCACACTGAGCTAATGACGAACAATCAGATTACAGAAAGTCACATGATTTCACCTCAGCAGTCAATAGGAGTGTGTGGTTTCATAGCCAGCAGAAAGAGCTGAGTCACCGTTGCTGAAACCCTGATACCCGTGGAGCATGTCCAGTTTGAACACTTTGTGCCATTAGAGCTTTTTAATGGAGTGAGCACACACACACACACACACACACACACAGACACACACACAGAGTAAACTGAAGGCTTTAAAAGCACTTAGATATCTTTGTAATGCCAAAAAGAAAAATCTTTAAATGAAATATTGATATCATAGACCTAATTTGTACTTGATAGTATCCTGTTTCTCTTGCAGCTCAGATCAGTACAAGATGTATTGCTGTGCTGAGCTCATCACACGCTCTTTAATTTTTTCTTCTTCTTCCTCCTCAGGGAGACTCTGTTCAGACCTGCCAGGGAGACCGAACATGGAGTGGCACACAACCAGCRTGTGTTGGTGGGTTTTATACTGGTAAACTGGTTTAAACAGTTTAACTTCAGCTGGTGACACCCAGCCTTCCTCCACATTAAGATAAAAACATGGTATAAATACTTGAAGGGAGGAGACAAACAAGCACACATTGAATGACTGGTGAGCACACACCCTGCTGCTCTGAAAACCTAACATGATCATTTTTCATCACAAATGGCGGCCGTCACAAAAACATTAGGTTCTTGATAAAGGAGACAGAATACAGAGATTGTTGATTTTGCTAAAAGTAAATAAAAATAGTGGTACAAATCAGTAGTGGCTCCTGAGTATAAATATTAGTGGGGCGGATAATCGTTATCTACATAAATGTTACAGTTTGCTGCACATTTAGTTATTTGTGCCCAAAGTTGTGTGTTTCCTCCCTGCAGTTTGTGTCTCGTGAAAAAAATCTGGTCTAATAATTAATCAGAGAAATACCTGTTACCACAGAAAATATTTTTTTT
>NW_013952678.1:220808-241705 GCF_001266775.1 Austrofundulus limnaeus | reverse complement strand
ATATAAATTTGAGTAACGATCCTGCAATAATTCTCCAGAATAACAAAATTACATGGGGGGAAGACATCATGTGAAGTGATTCAAATTTTTAAAAGTAAAAAAAAAAAAAAACATCCCGGCAAACTATGCGTTTCAATTTTGATWTATATTAATATGATGAATTCACTGACAAATGCAGGGCGACAATGTGTGCCGCCCTATAACTGTAAATGAGTGCAAAAAAATACGGTCAAAATAGTTAAAAAAACACATAGAACAAAACAAAACATGGCAAGCTTTGTAAAAAAGCAATTAACATTGTTTATCAGGAGGAACTACTTTGTGTGGTGAATGAATTTTGTGTCTTTGTGGACCGTCCACGCCCTCTCCAAAGCTCTTTGAAACCTAAACGACAGCTGTAGAATTGAGCTGTCATCAGGAAGAAACRTGAATAAACGAAGCCACGCTGGTTGAGAAGATAAGAAGTGACAGGAGTTGTGATGTTAAACATTCAGGTTGTTTCACTTCCATGTTCTGACACCTGTTTACATCTGTTCTCAGCCTCGTCCGTCCTCTCCTGCGGGGCTCCGCCCRCAGTGAAAAATGCACAGCTCCAGGCGACAGGAGACGCTCACCTGCGCAACGTCAGCTATGTGTGCAACGCTGGGCTGCAGCTCGTCGGCTCTAAGACTCTCACCTGTCTGTCGAAYGGCTCATGGAGCCTACCAGCTCCTACATGTGAAGGTGTGACGCTTTGAGTTCTAACATTTAATTCACATACAGTCATGAGAAGTAAGAACTGTGCTTTACACACTGTGTAAGGACATGTGATAGACAAAAATAAAACAAAAACAAAAAATATAACACTTCAGGTTACTTTCTACTCACACCACACACACACTCAGTTACAGTCAATGATTACATATATGAAGGGTTTTTTTTTACAGATTTTTAGGTTAGATTTGAAAAATCTAATTTTGTTCCCTTGAAGTTCGGTTTTAAAGTGTCTGTGACATGTACATCCATGAAATACAAAATAAAATCAAAGAAAATATATTTATATTTAAGAAAATCTGCATTATAAATGTGATTTTACCCATTATGTTACATATTTGGCATATTTTCTTTTGAATTTGCCTCAGCTAAAGTGAAACAGGAAGTGACATCAAAGGGGAACTCTTTAACAAAACAAAGAAAACTCTCTGGTCTTTGTTTATTGAAACAGTATTATTTGAACTATGACTCTTTCTTATATGCTTATGGTAATGATTAAAACAATCTAAAGAAACATCAGATTCTTCTCTACAGTCTGTTATTGGCTGTTGTAGCAACGCTCTGTTTGCATTCAGTCATTCCCCTTTGACATCACTTCCTGTTACTGAAAATGCAAATATCTCCACAACTGTTCATCTCAGCAGTGTGAAATCTTTTTTACAATATGTTATTAATATTATCTTTCCAAAAATAAATTCATATTTATTACAAAATATTGATGTCACAGGCACTTTAATCATTTTAGACACAGAWAAAGACCAGGTCCATTTTATTATGTCTTGATTTGTAAAACCCTGCAGTTGTAACAGGKTCTTTTCCACACGACTGTAGTCTTCATCACCTTTTATTCTCCAGTGATCAGTGGCTGTGAGGGTCCCAAACAGCTGCTGCACGGTAAAGTTCAGGAGCAYAGCCTGAACACCAGGCGTGCTCTGGAGTTCCAGTGTGATCAAGGCTACAGCCTTGTGGGAGACCAGTTGGTGATGTGTATGGGGAGGAACACCTGGAGCTCCACTTTCCCCACCTGTCAAGGTAAGAAATCTGTGCCTYTCTCTCTTACACACACTTTCAGCATCTGACTTCCTGCTCTGCTGCAGGTTCCCAGCACTGGGCCAACAGCTGTGTTTTCACAAACGCTTGCAACACACAGACAAACACACTCCTTCAGTTTCCTAATCCGTTTTACAACATCAACCGGTTAGTCGCCTCGCCTCRTCTGGTCAGGTTCAGGGCTTATTTTTAGGTCGTGGGCTTGAGTCAAACAATCTTTAAAGCTGGGATTTGTTTGAAGAGTTGAATTTAATGACTTTAATAAAGCATGCAAATCTCACAGTAAAGATGAAACGAGTCACAACAAATTAATGTCTATCTAAAGAATGTCCGCTAACTGAACAAAGAGRCAGTGGTTTTGTAGGATCCAAACAGGTTTTAAGGGAGGATTTAAATGTGGAAAATGACTCAGTGCTTCAGAAGGAAAGTAGAAAATAATTTACAGAGGTAGGCGGTTAGAAGGGCTCGGTGAATATTTTTGAGGGATGTAGTTTTGKCCTCTTCAGAGCTTTTTATAAAAGTCACACAGAGTAGATGGCTAACATGAAATAAAGTAACATAAGAACATTTTTTGTACATACATCATTTAACTGTCCCYGCCTCACATCATGACCTTTGTTACMTRTCAAGCTTTGAATAGTTCTGGTGTTTTTGTTTTGTTTTAGGGGTCACAGTGCTCCACATCACTTTATTTCATGGTTTCTGTCCCTCACAGCAAGGTCTTGCCCACCTCCTCCGGGCTGGAAGGAGGACGTTCGCGTTAACAGATCCCAGCAGGAGTTTCATGTTGGACAGTCGGTGAGGGTTACCTGTCCCAAGGGACAGCAGGTGAAAGGCAGCGGCACCATCACCTGCAGGCCAGACCAGACCTGGACCTCCCTCAGTTCTGTGTGTGAACGTAGGTACTACGTCTGAAATCAACAAGATGAAGACCACATTTAAAATATCCCTGCATTCATTTTTCTGACAGCATTTTAGCATTTACAATATAAGTTTTGTTAAAATAAATCTTAACTGTTTAAAAAACTCRTAATAAAGTACAATAAAGTGACAATTAACCAACATTTATTGACATAACACTACTGGTTAGCAGACAAATGAAAATAATTCATGATAAATACAAGCTGTGTTWAAATTCAGGCGCTGTTGCCATGTCTTCATTAAGAAAAGTCATTATTGGCTGTCCTAAAACCTGCTGGAAGTTGCTAAATGACGTCATCGCCTAAAGTACATATTTGGAGAGGAGAGAAGAAAAATAAGCAAAAACATTAGAAATATGCTTTKAACTGTAAATCAAAGGAAAGTTTATGATTTTTAATAGTTAGACCCACATCACAAATAAATTCTGTGAGACTATTACGAGGGGGTGCACACAAACAGTGATGCACTCGTGCCCACCCCRCTCCATTCAGAAAATATTTATCTGCCAAGCATTGCTGGTGAGCAAGGGTGTAACTTTCTGAAGGACTGGTGTGGACATGTCCCCACCAACTTTGGCCGAACAGGGACAGTCCCCACCAATATTCGCACATCTTTTTTCCTTTGCGTGCATCTACGTTTCCCGACAGTAGGCAGCAGCAACTGCTGTGTCTACCTTTTTCTGAAGGAAAAAAAATTAGCTGCGCCCCCTCCCCTCTCCTGCTAGTGCTTCTCATCCCATACAGGAGCGCTACTTCGAACCTGCGACACCATCCCCCTCACCCCCTCCTTTCCTTTTCTCTGAAGTTCAGACACACACTCGCACACACAGACACACACGCGGGGGGCTCACTGCCTGCTGTAAAACAACGTGGTGGTCAGAGCTTCAGAGCTACTGGAACAGGTAATGGTCTGATAACGTCCAGCTCCTGGAAAAACTTTATTCTTTACAAATGACCAAAAATAAGTCAAAAAGTAGGACAGGACAGTTATGAAAAGTTAGCTTGCTGCTAGTTATCTATCAGCTAATGTTAGCAATCATTTAGTGATGACATTATCTATTATTGAGGTGTTTTTTTAAATCAGTTAAACTGTATTTTAATGCTAAGATTGAGTCCAGGTCCACTCTGATGATATTTATTGATTCCCTGTTATAATTTACATTCATAAGTCACAGATTATTTCTCTAATTTAATCTGCTAGCTTCATAATTTACACGTTATTTTCTTGACTTTTTAAAGCTGACTGAATTCAGGTGGCAGTAAAAACATAACACTTAATCTGTTGATGGTAAATGTTATTTTGAGTACATTCTAGTCAGCTGTGTGAACTTAATGTAATAAGACATAATCTATAGCAGGCTTAACGATTTATTTTGACCTGTATAAAAGTGATCGGCTTATTTAAATTTAACTTGTATTTGTAGGAAGTGGTAGAAATTAGTTTTCATAATTGGGATTTTCCCAGTTAAATAAAGGTCAGTAAATAAATCTGTCAATTCATCCATCATTAGCTTCTAATCAGTTCCAAACATCCACATATTGATCTTATAAATAAATGTAAAAACCTCCTCTAAGCTTGTTTGGGATAATTTGTCACATTAATTTAATTATCTGAGTTATAACTGAATTTAAAAACAGGACGATGCAACTAGTTTAATGAAGAATCTGTCTYCAGTCATTAAATCAGGTGTTTATTTATGTAGGTAAAAGTATCTTTAACAACCTGTTAAAATACATTAGAAATCAGGAAATARMTTCTAATTTTATTCAAAATTTTCTGAGGGAGGACCCCCAGACCCCCCTCCAGTGTGTCCTTTACACACATTATAAGACTTAGTGAGAGGATAAACCAACACACCTGTGCTCCACCTGTGTGTCTCTGTATGAAACTATGGCTGATTATCAAACTGTATTCTCAGTGAGTTTAAAGGACTGGTACAGTACACGGYTGAATGAAGGTGAACATAATCTCAGTTAATATAGTTTGAGTATTACTGCATCACAACAGAAACATTTGGTGTTCAGTTATCAACGAGTGCAGACAGTTAAACTGAGCACACACTGAAGACATGARCAACAGAAAAACCTGGTCACACAACTGTGGGTGCTTCAGACCCYGTCCCCCACRGTGCGTCCCCACCAACTTTCAGYACAAAGTTACGCCCTTGCTYGTGAGGGTCTCCTCTCTGCACTGACTGCAGCTACGYGAAGCTCCCGTGAGTCGGACCGTGGAAAGGGGGAGGGGCTAAAGAAAGGGCAGTCACCAAAGTCTCCAATAAAACCACAGATTTCTCGMTAGCTGTTAAAACTTGGAAAATCTAGTGACAAATTCACTAAGTTGGCAACACTGAATTCAGGGGTGGCAGCCCAAATAGACCCTTTGAAGTCCAGGTCCGCTGAATATAACCACTGTTAAATGAGACGTCTAGTTTTTAGATGGAGGGCATGTGTTTGCTTGACCACGCACTACCCCGTTATGAGGGTTTCTTTTTCCTGTAAAGTTTGATGACTGTGCARTGAATCCTGGGATACCATCACCTCCTAAGAATAGTCAGATGCAGCCTTCATTTGGRGGTTTTGAGGGCTGGCTGAGGAGGAGTTCATTAAGTGGAGCAGTGACGTAACCAGCCTATTARTGCGCATTATGTGGGCTGCAAGCCCTGATTCAAGCTACTCATTCGACAGACATTTCAGATATTTTTGTAATAGTTAAAACTCATTCATGGCAAAACTGTTCTTATTACATTTAATTAAATTTAAAGTTTCTTCATAAACAATATATTAAGTAATGATGTATCTAYGATCAATATAAGGATGTACGACCTTAATAATGATAATAATGTTGTAAGTTAATGACTGTGCACACCTCTGCATGCTCTCCTCACTGCACCACTTGTTTTAACTCACATAGCTGCTTGTTGTGACTCAGGTGTGAATTGTTTCTGTTCCTGAATGAGCTTCAATCAACAGAAATGAGGCTGCGTCAAACACTGAACTGATCACAGGCCGCTCTATGGCAACCTTTGTCTGATACACTTTGATCTGTGAGGAGCAGCAGTCATGAGTTCTTGTGCTGAGGTTGCTATGGCTCCTTGCTTGTATTTGCATGTTGTTTGTTCTCATGTTATGCATGTTTATCCGTGTCCTTTTCAGGGATCGTAGTATTTAAACTGATGCACAGCAGCGACACATTTGTTGCATGAAAATCACAGACTTCAGGGGCAACTCAGAGGAAGTCCACTCCTGACTCATTCAGTTATCACAAACTCAAAGCTTTGTGGGGATTTTCATGTGKGGGCAAACAAAAACTAAAACACAAGGGCTTGTAGGAGTTTTATGTGACTGCTAAAAGGAAAAAATACACCAAGAAGCTTCAAAATGAAAGTAAAAATGCAAATGAACTGACAAGTACCACAAAGRCACGGTGAGTAACTCCTGGGTCGTTCCATTTGGGCTGTTGTGCAGGGGTGTCCTGCGGCGCCCCCCTCCACGTGGCCAACGGGGTGGTGCGGGGGGCCGTGTTCCAGTTCGGGGACGTGGCGACGTACTCGTGTTTCAGCGGCTTCACCATGGAGGGCGTCGGAAAGAGCAGGTGTCAGGAGAACGGCACCTGGACGCCGCCGCCCACGTGCAGAGGTAGAGGGGACGCCGAAGGGGGACTGTCCCCACCCCACTCCCCCCCTGAGGACACTCCCTGCTCTGACTCTGTCTCTTCTGCAAATAACAGCAAATAACATCCTGCAGCTTTTTAACGCTACGCTAAACTGCTGTTGCTTTGCTCWGAACTTGTCTGCAATATTTGTTCATCGCCTGTTAAAACTGAGAAAAWTTGATCAGAAACATATATATTAGGGGTGCAACAATACATGTACCCATATTGAACCATTCAATACAGTGCTTTAGGTTCACTACACACTTGTATCGAACAATACAGATTTTTAAAACTTACTTTATCAACTTGTCTTCTGAAGATGCTCTATGTTGAAGGATCAGTGGATCTGTGTTCGACTACTCCACCTAGGCTGCATTGTTGAGCGCAGATCCACTGAGAAACTTGCTGTTTCAGCAATATTTAATTAAAAAACTGTACTTTTGAGGTTAAACAAATGTTCATAATTAATTTTAATTAATTACAAATTTAAAAAAGGGCATGGATATTTCTCTTTTTTTGTATCGAAAAAATATAGAACCGTGAGACTAAAGTATCGAACCAAACCGAATCCTGAATTTTCTGTATTGTTGCACCCCTACAAATTTAAACATGACTGAACTCATTAAAGGGGTTGTTTATGCACTCTTAAAATGAAGTGTTGAATTTACTTAACCAAGTTATGTCTAATTGTTTCACTAAATAGAGCTGAGTAAATGTAAAGTAATTCACTCAGTTTATTTAAAAGAAAAAACAGCCAACACTACTTGGTTTAGTAAACTCAACAACTCATTTATTAGAGTGTGCGTAAAAATACTTTTACTTTTACCGATTAGTGTGAGCATGACTTTTACTTACCGGTAAGCACTATTCTTATCAGTGAAATTCAATTTTACTAAAGTCATTTTCTGTTTTGGTATTTTTTACTTTTTTTTTTTACCACAAACCTTCCAGGAAGTGTTTTTGTGTGAGAAAATAAACAAACGTTCTTTCTGAGGAAATTTAGTCATACAGTTTGAACATGCAGAGGTATGAACCGTACTGTGACTCTGACAGTAAGAAAAGGATGTGATAATTATGCCAGCTCTGACAGGCTGCATCAAAATGCTTCCATTTTAAGAAGAAAGATATTTTTTATGTCTTTCATTTTCCAGCACAAACAACAGGGTAATAAATAAGTGAACAAATGTGTTTAGAAAAGAGCATTTGCGTTTACAGAACTGAATTAATTTCCATGTTCGGAGGCAGACAGAGGATCAGAAAATGTAATCAGTATCCAGCAGAATGAAATGCAAATATCTGCTCAAACATTAGACACGAGAAACGAGCAGGGTCCAAAAAAGCTTTCCCTCAGAAGCTGCTGAGCTTGCTCTTTGCCTGTCTGCATTGCTGTGTAATCAGGTTTTTATCTTTTTTTTTAAAGAAATCAATCTGCTTTTGCTTGTGTGCATGAAGTTTCATAACGTCCCTCAGGCACTAAAACCTGTCGTCTGGATCCTGTGCAGCACATTCTAATCTGAATAAATGCACCAAACTTAAATGTATTTTTTGTTTGTGTCTCGCTCCTCAGCGGTGTGTTGGCTGCAGTGTCAGAACGGAGGTGTGTGTCAGCGGCCCAACATCTGTGCCTGTCCTGAAGGCTGGATGGGTCGGCTCTGTGAGGAGCGTAAGTATAAAGTATTCAAACGCCTGGCAACAACCCAGGACTCCCCCCAGCTCATTGAGCGTTTAACACAACAAAACAGATTTAACACTAAGGGTCTCAGCAGAGAAAATCACAGATTCTGTCTCCTGTTTTATTAAATTACAGCTTCTTTATAGAAGGAATCTAAAAGCTTAATGTGTGTCAGATTATAAGGTTTAATAAATGAATAAAGAACATTAAAAACAGAGAAGAATGCATTCCACGTTCTATTTATTTATTTATTTATTTAATGTGTTCTATGAATAAGTCGATTAACTTCCTGTTTACACTCCTTTATTAACAGCCATCTGCATCCTGCCGTGCCTGAACGGAGGGCACTGTGTGGCCCCCTACCAGTGTGAGTGCCCCCCCGGGTGGACGGGCACCCGCTGTCACACAGGTGAGTTCATGTAGGAAGGTTTCAGCTTCTGTATTACCTGCTGCAGATAGCTCTGTTGGTTTATTTACATCCTGGTGCTGAAGGTGAAGCTGCAATGTCTTTATCAGTGTGTTGTTAGCAAAATATCTCATGAACCTTTAATGAAACTTTGAGAAGTTAATCATTAAATAAAGTGTGCTGTATTTAACATTTATGGCTAATATTTAGTGTGAGGGTCGGGTGAAGAATTTTGGTGCAGAGGCAAATTGCTAATGTTAGCTAGCTAGCTTTGCTAACATCACTTAGCTTTCCTTTCTTTGTGCTTCTTTTCTAAGTTACAATAAAGCTTAACGTCACTGCTGTCTTCTGGATGTTGTTTTATAAATATATTATTTATTATTTATGTAGCCGGATTGTATCACTGAAGATTTTGCAGACATCTTCTCTTGCTCCCAGACAACCACGAGTCACTTTCTTGGAGAGCCACATGCGAGTGACGGGGGTGGGGATGGGTGACAGCGATAACAAAAATACATAATTAGCAATAAATCATGCTTAGATTTGAATCAGTACCTTTCGCATACAATTATAAAAAAGATGTTACAAATAAATTTGACAATATTTTGGCAATTTCATGATATTCTCACAGTTGTGGCCTTGAAATAAAATCATAAGTCCTCAATGTCCGARATYGAGATAAGATCAAGTACAAATACAGTTGAGTCTGAGACGAGACCATCTAAAAGTAGTCTTAAAGGGCCTGTGACATGCTTATCCTTMAAATACAAAAAGTCAAATAAAACATCTTTATATTTAAGAAAATTAGCATAATAAACATGATTTTACCCATTTTGTTTCATAACTGGCATTTTTTCTCTTGAATTTGGCTCAGCAAAGTGAAACAGGAAGTGACATAAAAGGGGAACTCTTTAAGAAAAGAAACTCTCTGGTCTTTATTTATTGAAACAATCTTATTTAAACTCTTCATCTCTGAAAGTGACTCAAAATAATCTAAAGAAACATYAGATTCTTCTSTAATTATGGTCGYATCGCTCTGTTTACATGCAGACATTCCCCTTTGRCATCACTTCCTGTTTCTTCACATGCTTATATCTCAACAACTGTTCACCACAGCAGCGTGAAATTTGTTTTGCAATATGTTATCAATGTTCTCTTTCAATTAAACATATTCATGTTTATTACAAAATTTGATGTCACAGGCACTTTAAGACCAGGTTTGAGTAAAACACTAGTTCAGTGAGCCAGCTACAACTGTTGTGATCAGGTCTAACCTGTCTCTCTGCCAGAATAAACTGAGGTGAGTTGTCAGTGTGTTTTTTAATGTTTTCTTAATGAGTTTTTAGCAGATAAACAACATCACAGTTACATCCTGTAATATCAATGACTTGTTAAACCAGGACCCACRTGGTCCCATTTCATCAGTAATGACAACAATAAGCTCATCGATCTCATTTCCTTCTGATGAAACGTTCGGATGGTTTTTCTGCTTGTTCCTGCGCAGCTGTGTGTTCGTCGCCGTGTCTGAACGGAGGACGGTGCATCCGGCCGAACAGATGCAGCTGCAGTCCAGGCTGGAGTGGACACAACTGCTCCAGGTGACGTCGCACAAAATAACAAAAAGCACAATAATCTGAATCTTGAATGTGGAATAATGTTTTATCAGGATGAAAGGAGGATTAGTGTTGGAACAGGGTAACTGGTCTCATGCTCTCACCAAAACTATCCCAAGATGTTTTCAGATTGCAAAATACAACGCTCTTATGAAAGGTTGTAAATGGCTTGAAGCATTGTTTGAAAATGTGCTGAAGTGGGAGTGTCAGAAATGGTAGGTGGTTCTTAAAGAGACRGGCTAATTTCAAGTCGTTCAAATTAATTTTTGATATATATGGCATTTTAATAACAACTGTAACATAGTTATTTGATTTTGGGTATTGAACTATGTGTCTGGAAAATACGTTATCCCCCTTTAAGAGTAAAAAGTTTCTAAACACCTGCAGCAGCAGCAGCAGCAGCAGCAGGGAGAGGTGCTCTGCTGTTCATTGTTTGTCAGATCATCCAGGATGAGACAAGACAGCTGCATTTCTACAAAAAACCACAGAACCAGTTTGAGCTGACTCCTCCCTGCCCTGTGGTAATCTGTGCAGTCATATATTACACAAAACATACAACCGGTTTCTCCCACATAACAAGAAATCTGTTTTAGTCGAGCAGCTTGGTACCGTTACATCAGTACGTTTAAAGATCAGTTCAGTTCCAGTTATTGTGCAGCTTGATCTTTAAACTAGATACAAAAATGAGTTAACTCAGTAAAATAAGTAAAKGGTTACAAATAGTAGTGTACCCCACCAAGAGTTAATGCAGTATTTGATGTTTAGAAGATGTGAAACAATGAATATTAGTGAATGGAGATCATTGAAACCATCTATAAAGTAATAAAAATTATTCAGACGTAAGCACTGTAAGACCTGAAAAGGCTTCTAAAAACTGAAATAATCTTGGATAAATATTTAATTAGCAGAGAAAATAAAGTTTCATGAGAATTAAGTGCCTTCATTTTATTGTAGGGAACATAAAGGTATCTGTTTTAATTACTTCCCTGGTTCAGTGGCTGAATCACCTCAAGTTCTACAGAAGCCTGTTCACCCATTCTTACACCTCAGGTGTGTTGGAGCAGGATAGAGGTTCTCCAGACCAGGACTGGACACTCCTGGTTTATACAGAACTATAGACATCCAACCAGAAGCCAGAATGAGACCAGTGGACGGGGAAGTTTTAAGCCCTGCCCCCTCCACGTATGAAACATTACACTTGGGGTGGGCAAGACAAACCTTAGATTTTGTCTGTCTGCTGCTGTATGTTGAAATATTAACCTGTAATTACATTTGTCCTGCTCAGATGAAAGATCATGTGACTCCATGATTGTGAGGGGGAGTAGGCGGGGCTTAAAACTCAACTTTCCTTGTGCAAAAAAAATAAAAACCTGGCTTCACTTCTAAAATCCAGAGACGAACATTTGGTCTAGTTTTGTATAAAGGGTTGATAAACTTTCTGCTTTTTCCTTATGTATTTTTTTTTTTTTGTCTTCACAGGAAGAGGAAATCAGTGTACTACCACTTCTAAAATTAAAGGTCTTACTCGCCTCCATGTGAACCATCTAAAGAGAATTCTTGTATATTTAAAGCCAAACCACCCACTCATCTCTGCAAACTTTTGTAAATTAAAGCTGTATTTCACCTTCATATAAAGACTCAACAGTATTAAACATTTGCTGCTATATATACCTGTACGATGTGTAAAAACTCTTTGTGACKGTTCAGTGTATATGTGTAAACTATTCACGTTTTTAATAAAGCATAAACGCCACTGAAAGCTTCAGATCATTTGCTTCGTATTAAAGTCAGGACGACGTCAAAGTCAGTAATTCCTTTATTAAATCCACCTTGTTGGGAATAAAAATAAAATACAGACGTTCTCTGGAGGTCTATGACATGTAACACAGAGTTACCACATGAGGTTGGAGTTTTAATGTGGGCCAGTTATTAAGGCAGTTGGTACAGGAACAGTGGAATAAATGGAACCAGGATGGTGAACAGATGCAACAGGAAGTGCTGCTCAGGTGGGAACARTGTGGTCTACTGCAGCTCAGCCACTTTGGCCTTTAATGTGTCTCTGTTGGCGCCAGAGAATTCAAACACCTGAAAAACACGACAAGCAGGTTAGAAAACCCWGTTACTACGAAACTATTACTACTTAGACAAAAATAAGAGAAACTAAGAATCTCATTTAAGAAAACTTTTCCAGCATTCCTTGTGTGGCGTTTATTTTCTATAAAACATGGGCTAAAGCAAAATAAGATCTTTTGACTTGATTTTTTTCTAATGTTAGGTTTTAGACATAAAGTTGCAGRTAGCTCAGGAGAGAAGTGTGGCAGGAGACGTCTGCTCACTCAGGGTCTCACTGAACTGTACACCAGAAAGACCTGCTCCAATCTGATTGGATGAAACCATGGCTCTGGAGTTTGATTTGTTGAAAGCATCAGTTTAAACCTCTCATTAGATTGGACTGCTTTAACAGAAAATACAACCTGAGGTTTTTTTTTTTCCAGACTATGGAAATCTGACGAGGCGACAGAAATACTAATGTAAAAAAAATGAAYGTTAATCGAAAGTAAGAAAGCTACAGACATGCCACTAGTTCCCTTCTCACATGAACACGAGCCCACAACCATAAAACGTCCAGTGACCACAAACCATCGATGCTGCTGGATGTGTGAAAGATAAAAACAATCAGTTTATGGTGCGTTTCGAGTCCTTCAACTCACCTTCTGTCYGTTCTTGTAGAACTGGAATGTAGGCATGCAGCTAATGCCACAGGAGGAGCTCACGTCCTAAAGAGACCAGATTCATGTACTTAAACATAGAAACATTATTATAAATATAACCCTTATTCCACTGGCTGCAAATCACAGCTCTCGATTCATTCTTTAAATACAGGTGTTTATGACAAGATTTTACATTAAAACTAATGTTTTGTTCCATGGTGGAGGACGCATTTCATTTATGGAAGTAGGGAGGAAAAGTAAATTTTAAACGACTTATTGAAAGGTAAAGAGACCCATCTCTACTCTGCAGACAGTTGTGCCAGCTAGGTCTTAAATTACACAGGCATACTTACAGGAACATCATCCACGTCCACTTTTATGAAAATCACATCAGTAAATTGTTTTTCCAGTTCCTGCAAGACAATCAGTCGACGTTATATGCAAGGGGAAAAAAACAACACTCYGTAGAGTCATCACATTTGGCCACACAGCAGGAGTCTCCTCTTTAAAAAGGTGGGTAAAAAAAAAGACCTAACAAATATACTTGGCAACAAGCTCCGCCTCCAAACAATTTCACATTCATCTCTTTTTCTCTAAATTATTAACTCAATGTGTCACTTCCTCTGTTGTGGATGGAATCGAGTGAAAACACCTTATWAGATAAAAGGTAACTTGAACATCTCAGTCACATACTTACATCAAGAAACGGAGCGATGGCTTTGCAGGGACCACACCACGTAGCTGTGAAGTCCACCACCACCAGCTTCCCTCCTGCCCCGGACAGAACGCCATCGAACTCATCCTGAAGAGGGTGAATGGAGAGAGGATGGGAAGAAAAGGAACTGTGAGGTTCAAACTAATCATTCAATGTGACCCAAATAATGTTTTGACTTCCTTTACTGGGTATATATGCTGTAAGTTGTATCATTTTCTCATGCCCTACTAAAACTACCTTTGATACTTTAATTGGCTGTGACTGGATGAGTCAAGGGCACCAGATAACGCCTTTACAGCAGTTCCCTGTGTATCAGGTACAGCCTCTTTCTTTATTTCTTTTTTCATTTCCTTAACTCCAACAAAGCTCCCAGAATCCCAAACTGATTTTTTTCTGAATAATGCTAAAATTATGAAATACATCTGTGCCATTTCCAAAACGAGCATGATAAGCCGGAAGTGGCCTGCTCTGATTTCCAGATGAACACCAGGAATGAGGAAGTCGCATGTTTTCAGAGCCTGGCAGCATCAACATTATTATTTATTCATTATTATTTCTATACATTTAAAACGGTGACAGAATATTTACTAATAAAGTTGTGTTTAAGGGGAAAAGTTGACAAAGTCTTGCCTGTGGCCTTCAAAACCCAACTGCAGTGTTGTGGGACAAAACCGCTCCCACCACCCACACCCACCAGCCCAGGCCAGGCGTCCCGAGGCCCGCTGCTGAGTGTGGCTCTGGTCTGGAGCTAGCTAACTAGTTGTTTCAGATGCTTTAACGTTGCTTTGAACAACTAAACCCTTATCTGTAAGTATGGAGCATCGTTTGGACGAAGTATCGACTCGGAGACCTGCTTCCATCAACCGTAATGTTGAAGGAGAACTCGGTGGAAACGTGACAGTGAGTCCAGCTAACTCACGCTCGACCGCATTTTACGACGGGTACTTTTTCTGACACAACACCGGTCACGTAACGCGGAGGAATAGTATAAACACAGCTTTTACGTCATTAGCCAATACATTCCAGATGAAGATGGTGGCAGCTCAGCGCTAAAATAACACACAATAAGCCGGATTGTGGGACCGGGAGGAGGACATAATAAGAGTTATGAGCGGGACAGAGGAGGCGGAGAGGCGCGAGCCTCCCGAGCAGACAGAAGCGACAACCAGTGAAATGATCGAAAACTGGTTTGTATGTTAAACCATCTCACACTACACAATGTAGCGTTAGCATGTAAGAAAATAAAACAACATTTACCTTAGATTCAATATGGCGAACCATGACTGCTACTTCAGAACGCGTGTTCCACACAAGACTCGAGCAGCAAACCGTGACGTCTGGATGAAAGCTGCCGTCAGTAAAACACGCCCCGCGGACCCGAACTTTATCAAGGCTCCTCCGTTAGCCCAACCCCCAACCGGAAGTTGCGTTTCTTCCTTTAGAAAATAAAAGCGTCCAAGAATATGGCATACTTTAATGATCCAGCWGTTAGTTGRGACTTCTGCTCATGTWATTATCCATATAATCTACACAATATAAAAACAATACTAAAACAAGCTTTGGACCACAATGGAAATAAGTGATTCTCACTTTCTTGTCTTATCCAAGTACTAATATTATTAGATGTGTATGTACATGCAATATTACTGCCAAATAAAATCAATGAAGCTCAAAAAGCAGATTTATAGCCTAAAGATAGTTATGAAAAATTCTTCTGTTATCTTAAAGGAACAATCAGTTTAGAGTGAATACATCAGGTCTGTATTTCAACAAAGATTTAGTTGAATTTGTTCAATTCCAACTTTTTTCTGATTTGTTTCAGACACAGTCCAGTCCCACATCTAGAGTCACAACATGCAGCATAYAGCACACATAAAATATCCACACAGTGTGTTGCTCTAAAACTGTTGACAATTAACTAGAATAAGAGAGCTCATCTCTGCTAACACCCTGGGTTATAGAAATGTGCAGCTGCTGAGTGCTAGTTTAGTAATCTGAGTTACAATCTTTGTTTTCATAGGCAGTGTGATGGATCAGTGGTTAGAACTAATGCTTCACAGCAGAAAGGTGCTGGGTTCAGTCCCCAGTTTGGACCTGTGGTCTTTCTGTGTGTTTTTCTTTCTTTCAGGTACTCTGGTTTCCTCCCACAGTCTTAAAACATTTCCTCACCATAGACCTGTGATCTCAGTGAGATTTCCCTGATTAATTAAAATTAATAACAAACATTCTGTCAGACGACTTAATCACTAAAAATCAGCCTCTTTTAAGTTTCACYAACATTTAATCGTTTGTTTTTGTGAAAACCCCAATGTTTGAAAATGTCCAGAAAATCTGTTCAGAACTTTCTGAGTACTTAGAAAARCAAATCAAAGGTTCTGAAACAAACCCTCAGCCTGTCCTGACTTCACCTGRGTTTGGAGAAAAGAAAAGCTGCAGTTTCTCTGAAAGCAGGATTCAGGACTGAGTCCTGGGAAGACAGTCAAAGTGTGGATCTGAWGCCCTTCAGAGCTGATGTGTAAAACCTGAATCCAACTGAAGAGCAGCTCAGAGTCCAGCTGTGGAGTCCTGGTGACCTCAGGCTTCAGGACCTCCTGAGCCTCTGAAGTGGACCAGATGAAGGTTTTCCTCTCAGACCTTTAGTCCTCAGACTGTGGAGACGTCCCGACACCCAAAAACCCCAGAAATAAAAGACAAGTTAAAAACTGAAAGGCAATTAGAAGAGCTGGTGGTGCAAGCAGTAAGAAGACTGGCTGCTGCTGTGATCTAAAGGTTGCAGGTTTGATTCCAGGAGGGCTCTTGCTGCCTTTAGCTTTAAAAAGTGACAAAAACACAGCTAAAACTGAAGAGAGCAGGACTTGAACCTGTGACCTACAGACCCACTGCTCAGTACAGGAGGATATGTCTCCATGGACATTAATCTCTTATAATTTGACTGTTTTTAAATGAAAAATAAAAAGAGAAATATCGGAGGTGAAGCTGGAGGTTGAGACTTCCTCTGGACCTTCAGCTCAGAGGACTCAGCAGGTCTTACTTAGAGGATCTCTCACCCAGTTCTAAAGAACACGGAGTCCTTCAGAGTCCAGCAGTCTAYTGGACCCTCTGATGTCTCGTCCAACTCAACTTCTTCATATTTCCTGCCAGAAACTACATTTTCACGACGTGTAGACCTCGTTTCTTCAGCTGAAACACTGACACAAAAACTTTGATTTCTCCTGAAACAAGTTTCCTCAGAGTCACTTTTTGATTTCCCTCATGAAGCTCWGAGGCAGAAGTTTAAAAACTTTATTACACTCATGACTGGTGGAGGAAGACAGTTCTGCTGGATGCTGATTGGCTGACTGGTTTAAGTGAATTATTAATTCACTGTTTAAATCATACCCATCATATCTTTGTTCCAGTAGAGCATCTTAATTTCTTGGCAAACACCTATTTTTCCTAAATAAACTATATTTTCCATTGTATATAGATACTTAACAATACGCTGCTATTAAAACAGTGTATTTGTGTAAACTATTAATATTTTTAATAAAGTATAAACACCMCTAAAGGCTTCAGATCAGGTTATTTGTTTCACATTAAAGTCAGTTTTTGTTATATGAAGACACCACAAAGTCAGTAATTCATCATTTATTTAATCCACCTTGTTGGGAAAATCAAAAACAAACTGTTCTGGGTTCTAACATGTAACAGCGTTAACACATGAGGTTGGAGTTTTAATGTGGGCCAGTTAAGGCAGTTTGTACAGTGGAATAAAGGGAACCAGGATGGTGAACAGGTGCAACAGGAAGCKCTGCTCAGGTGGGGACAGTGTGGTCTACTGCAGCTCAGCCACTTTGTCAGTTAATGTTTTGACGTTGGCGCCGGAGAATTCAAACACCTGAAAACATGAAGGGCAGCTTAGAAAACACAACTACAAATAAAGTGAGACAAAAACACAACACGCACACAAAAATGTTTGCCTTCACCCTTTCTTGTCAACTACCAGTAATCTCTTCTAAATAGGAAACAAGTTTAACGATGACAAAATAAAAGTCAGATTAAAGAATAAAATATTGTCACTGTATTTATGTGCACATGACAAACAGATGTTTCTTTGTGTAATTATGAAGTTATGAGAAGATGGCTGCCACACCCACCATCAAAAATACATTCATGAAAACGTTATGCTAATGCAAAATCACCACATATCAATTCTGCAACAGTGGGGTGGGGGTCTCTGCAGTAACTAAGGCTGTGACCAAAACGACAGGCCGGGTCCTCCGGAGGACYCAGACTMCCCGGTCKMGGYGGGCYGGGTCCTTGGTAGACCGGGAAGACCGGAAAAAAAGAGGCTGTGAATTTGGACGGTCTAGCCTCCCCTCCCCCCGGCGTACGTCATGTCACCTAGCAACCATGACGATGCTAAACAGAAGCAAAAATAGATCAAAATTAGAAAAATATCAATATATTAGCATTATTAATATCACAAAACTATAAAATTAACTTAAAGGTAACATTTGAAGAACTAATTGACCCGCTGTAGGTTCATGTTTATTTCATGTTTTTTTATGATAACAAAAATATGTAAAATCATGTCCATAAAAATGATAAAAGTATTAGAATTACAACCGCTAAATATTTTAAATTTTTATATCACCATATTTTTATTTAAAATGTATTCTTTTCTCTCGCTTCGTCTGCCATTACTAGCATAAAAAAAATCTCCGGTCGGGCCGCAATGCATTATGGGATATGCTGGGCCGGGAAGGATCCATCAGACCTGTCCTTCGATTCGGGCCAAAGGAAGGACGTATTTGTCGGCCGCATCGGAGGAGTCTTCGGTTTTGGACGTCCTTCGTCGCGGCGCCGTGACGTATGTGGCCGACRAATTCGGCCTTCGGAGGACCCGGCCTGCCATTTTGGACACAGCCTAAGTGGAGTTTCTTGTTTTGTGGGAGGAGTTTGTCCAAGACGTGATTGGTCAGACTGACTATTTAGAGTGGGGTTTGAAGAAYGCTGGGCAGCTGTGTGGGGGACATGTAGCTCAATCAAAACGTCCAGAAAGCACCTTTATTTTTAAATAAAAATATTCATTTTAGTCAAAACTCAAAAACAGGAAGGTTAATTAACATGCTCCACAATAATTTTACTACAACTTGATCTTATCTTGCCCCACAGTACAAGTCAACCTGAGTGATAACAGGACAAACTCCGCCCACACAACCAGAAACTCACCTGCAGCTCAGAACTCTGAGTCTGTCCCCTCACCCTCCTGATTGCTGCTGGGGGTGTGAAAGAGTTGGAACATAGTTTGATGCATTTGAAGTATTTCCACTCACCTTCGTTCCTCTCTTGTAGAACTGGAAAGTAGGCATGCAATTGATGCCACAGTCCTTGCTCACATCCTGAAACAGACCAACCAGACAGCAACATGAGCCACAGCACAGAAACGACACGGGACATTTAACCCTAAAGTAGTGGATGGCAGCAGCTGTGATGGTGAACCTCAGGAGGGGAGGGGCTGCGGGTTGGACAAGCATGATTACCTGAGGAAATACATGCTCATATAGTGACATATTAATCTGTGACTGACTGTTCAAACAGACCCACAAGACCCGCTCCCTGCATGTGTGTCTCCTGCAGACAGCTCTGTCAGGTGGAGCTCTGCAGCAGTACCACTCAAAGGTCTCAAAAGCTTCAAACCATACTTACAGCAAGTTCATCCACGTCCACCTTTATGAAAATCACTCTGCCATCATACTCAACTGCCAGTTTCTGCAAGAAAAATCGGTCAATATTAACAAGTATTTTACATACGCAAGAAAAACAAACATCTCTGCAGAGCWATTACATTTTCCTGTCAAGCAGGAGTTTCCTCTTTTTAAAGCAAAAAACAAAAGAAAAAGGTGGGTGAGCAGACAAAAAGACTGCCTCAACAACGAGCTCCACCTCCACATACAAGCACAGGTTCTAAAGCAGAGGTGCCCAAAGTGGGGCCCGTGGGCCAAAATTGGCCCGCCAAGCCATCTGATTTGGCCCAGCAGTTGTCCTGGTTATTAGATTGTAATTATGTTAAGATTAAATATAAAATACAAGTAACTACAAGAGACATTTAGATTAGATTTAAGCCCATACATAGATTTACACACCTTATAAGACCACATATATTTTTAAATTATGAAAAGTCCCATGAGTCTTTGCTGCCTGAGCATATGTTGAATTTTCTCCATGTCCTTGAGCTGAAAAAAAAAAAACTAAAGAATGTGGGCAACCACACTGGCTGCTAGCTTAATCATAAAAAATAAAACAACTTTTAAGTATTAAGCATTTCTTATATTATTGCATTTGGCCTGCGGCCCTCAGATTGATTTTAATTTTGGCCCTCCCAGGGAAAATGTTTGGGCACCCCTGTTCTCAACAGACAGGTCAGGTCTGGTGGTTCTGATGTCATCAGGCCTTTCACAAACTTACAAAGGAAAAATGCAAATGACCTTTCCAGGAAACTCATTTTCAAAGTGACTTCAGAGAAGAATTTGGACCCGACTACATAGACTCAACTAGAACAGACTTACTTCAAAAACTGGACCGATCATCTGGCAGGGACCGCACCAGGTGGCTGTGAAGTCCACCACCACCAGTTTGTCTCCTGCCTGGGCCAGGACCTCATCAAACTCCCCCTGAACACCAGGAATAAGGACAATAATAACAACAACAACAATAATAACAACAATAATAACCTAATAATCAATAACTGTGACAGAAATGTGTTTAAAAAAGTATATAAATATTTATTTTAAAAAACGTTTTCCTTTTCTTGTTCAGTTTGTTGAGGGACAGAGTGCTGAAAGCAGGGCCGGCCAGTGTTTCCCAACCCTSACCCTCAAGGCGCACCGCCCTGCATGTTTCAGATGTTTCCCTGCTTTAACACACCTGGTTCAGTTGACTGCAGCTCAACATAAGTCTGCTAATCAGTTATCAACTGAAATCAGCTGTGTTGAYGCAGGCAAACATCTGAAACATGCAGGGCAGTGTGCCCTGAGAACCAGGGTTGAGGGTGTCGTCCATTCCAGAGGGCAGTTTATGATTTATTTATYTATTTCCTTTTTATTAGAGTAGAGTTAATTTAACCTGTAGGATAATCTCTGGTTCCTCAGGTTTATGAAGGTAACGTGCTACATGAGGCGTTATATGGAGGATATTTCATGACAAAACGATGCAATCAAGACTAACGACTGCTGCTCAGTGTGTCAACAGAAAACACAACAAGGATGATGAAAGTTTCAGTTTTGATCTCAGATAAAGTTCAGTTTAAAGTCTGATTTTCAGTGATTCTTTACAAGGTTTGTGGTGGAGTAGCTATACCCCTGGACCCCCCTGTTTCAAATGAATTTTATTGTTAACTATTTTAATTGGACAACTTAATAAT
>NW_013952678.1:218976-220312 GCF_001266775.1 Austrofundulus limnaeus | reverse complement strand
AGACAAGAGAAAGAAGCGCGCGGCTTCCGAGACAATGATTTACACAAAAAGCAAGCAAACTAACAAAAAAAAAACTAGTTTAAATTGTTCAAACCAACGCTACATACTGCAGCGAACACAACAACAACAAASAGAACAAACCTTGGACTTAATGTGTTTAACCATGACAGCTGCTGAAGAAMTGCTCCACACCTTCACAGAGGACAGGTAAGGTTCGGATTAACCTGTCGGGAAGAAAACGCCCTGGTTTTTATGAAGGCTCGTCCTTTGGCCCAACCCACCGCGGAGGGCTGTGTTTCACAAACTGTTCCGGAAAAGCCCAAAAACTCACGATGAGTTGACATAATTTCGCTTCACCGTAAGTTACGAACGCTCACTTCCACAGAAATAAAAGCTCCGCAAGGCGACGTACGTGCYCCTGCGTCATTGCGTAATCACGTTCAGCTGCGTAGGGTTTTAACGCTTTTCACATGGCAAGCTTAAAACATTTATTATCTTGATATGTACTGTAACAAACATTTTGAGGTACAACATAAACAGAGGGGCAACACGTTTTTGGTCAATATTTAGATAAATTTCAGGTCTAAATTGAGCACATTTTAATTATCTTTTGTCCACTCTCTTACTGAGAGAATGGACAATGATGTATTATTTATTCAACAACAGATAAGATACTGCGGATCGTTGCCATAGATATGTACAGTAGATAACCCTTCATTTTTTGCGGCTTCCGAAGGAGCCAGTCCATGCAGGCTGGGTCCTTTGGAAGGATCCAGCACCTGAATTCGGACCCGAATCCGTGTCGCAACTCCCCCGAAGTCTCCTCGAAGTCCCCCGAAAGTCCCCCTGCCCCATGGCCCCTCCGAACTCATCGCCTGCCTGCCTGTCTGCCAGCCAGCCTGCCAGCCTTTAAACCCAGGCGTGGGGAGAGTTCGGAGGGGCCGTTGGGGGGGGAGACTTTTGTGCATCTTCGGGGCCTTTTTGGAGTCCTTGGAGTGGTTGCTGGAGTGCGCTCCTGGCGGGGACTCCCTTGTTCTGCTGGGGGACCGGCATCCTCCCCCACCAACGGAGCCAACCCACCACCAGGCACTGGGCAGCTGTCAGCCCCGCCCCCCTCTCCACCCAAGTGTCCAAAACACGCRGCCRCAGACCAGAYRAAACAACAACAAAATCAATCACAGAACAGCGGCCCAGGTGTGTCCTGGCGCCAAGAGCACACATGGACACCCCCACGCTTGAACATGGTGCCCACCACAGACAATCCATGAAGCCCAACACACAGAAGCCCAACAACAAAACACCGCTCGGGCTCAGATGGGGGGGGGGGGGGGGGGGG
>NW_013952678.1:217351-218700 GCF_001266775.1 Austrofundulus limnaeus | reverse complement strand
GGGGGGGGGGGGGGGGGGGGGGGCTCCTCCCAGCCCCACCTGTCCAGGTCCCACTGCCATCACCCACGTGAGCGCCACAGTCCCCCAGCAGAACGAGGGAGTCCCCGCCAGGAGCGCTCTCCAGCACCCCCTCCAAGGACTCCAAAAAGGCCCCGAAGTTGCACGAATGTTCCCCCTTCGGCCCCTCTGAACTCCCTGCCTGCCTGCCTGCCTTAAAACCCAGGTGTGGGGAGAGTTTGGAGGGGCCGTGCGGGGGGGGGGGGGACTTTTGTGCATCTTCGGTGCCATTGTGGAGTCCTTGAAGGGGGTGCTGGAGAGCGCTTGTGGCGGGGACTCCCTTGTTCTGCTGGGGGACCGGCATCCTCCCCCTCCACCGGAGCCAACCCACCACCAGGCACTGGGCAGCTGTCAGCCCCGCCCCCCTCTCCACCCAAGTGTCCAAAACACGCGGCCGCAGACCAGATGAAACAACAACAAAGTCAATCACAGAACAGTGGCCCAGGGTGTCCTGGCGCCAAGAGCACACATGGACATCCCCACGCCTGAACATGGTGCCCACCACAGACAATCCATGAAGCCCAACACACAGAAGCCCAGCAACAAAACACCGCTCGGGCTCAGATCGAATGTCTCCCCCCCCACGGCCCCTCCGAACTCCCCTCCTGCCTGCCCTAAAACCCAGGCATGGGGAGAGTTCGGAGGGGCCGTGGGGGGGGGGGGGGGACTTTTTGCGACTTCGGGGCCTTTTTGGAGTCCTTGGAGAGGGTGCTGGAGAGCGCTCCTAGCGGGGACTCCCTCATTCTTATGGGGGACTTCGGCGCTCGCGTGGGTGATGGCAGTGGGACCTGGAGAGGCGTGGCTGGGAGGAGCAGCCCCGACCCGATCTGAGCCCGAGTGGTGTTTTGTTGGGCTTCGGTGCTCGTCATGGATTGTCTGTGGTGGGCACCATGTTCAGGCGTGGGGCTGTCCATGTGTGCTCTTTGCGCCAGGACACCCTGGGCCACAGTTTGGTGATAGACTTTGTTGTTGTTTCATCTGGTCTGTGGCTGCATATATGATGCTCTGGTGGAGAGGGGGGCGGAGCTATCGGCTGGCCAGTGCCTGGTGGTGGGTTGGCTCTGTTGGTGGGGGAGGATGCCAAAGTCCCCCAGCAGAATGAAGGAGTCCCCGCCAGGGGCGCTCTCCAGCACCACATCCAAGGATTCCAAAAAGGCCCCGAAGTCGCACAAATCCCCCACCCCTACAGCCCCTCCGAACTTTCCAGTTTCCATGCCCTTTTTAACTTGTAATTTATTTAAATTAATTATGAACATTTGTTTAACCTCAAAAGTAGTTTTTTAAATTAAATG
>NW_013952678.1:210743-215422 GCF_001266775.1 Austrofundulus limnaeus | reverse complement strand
TGATGATGATGATGATGATGATGATTCGCATCATGGATGTGCAGCCGACAAATCTGCGGCAACTGTGTGATGCCATCATGTCAATATGGACCAAAATCTCTGAGGAATGCTTCCAGCACCTTGTTGAATCTACGCCACGAAGAATTGAGGCAGTTCTGAAGGCAAAAGGGGGTCCAACCCGTTACTAGCGTGGTGTACCTAATAAAGTGGCCAGTGAGTGTATATATAAATGTATATATATTTCCTTTGAATATTTTTGATTTTGTTTGTTTTGTCATGTCAGCCATTTAATGTTTTACCTAGTTTGTTTATCAATAAAATACATTTATAAAACATTTGCTTTTATCATTTATTAAAAGAGACACACTAACAGATTAATAAGTTTGAACAATCTTCAGAACCACAGGATACTTGCAATCCTAAACACAGAGGAAATCAAAATTACAGTTGACAAAAACAGTAACAAAGAAAACTTTATAAAATGTATGTTTATTTGAATGTGACTCCAAAAATTTACATACTTTGTGTTTTTTTTTTTTTAACTGTCCCACTTTTTTTGCCTGCAAGGGGGTGACCTTTCCTTGCAGGCCCATCTTCTCCAGTATTGACCTAGCACATACAGAAAGTATGAGAGAAAATCCCTACATCCAAACTGAGGACTAACAGGATGCACAGCTTTCCACAGAAACAACAAATGTGTTGGATCATGTGATTTAAAGATAATTTGTTCACACGATTACTAAAGAGGAACAATACTGGTATCTTGAAAACACTGGTTCTGTATTGGATAGGGGTTAATAAAAGTGGAGAGATTACGGCTAGAAATTATGTTATTGTACCTCCAAGCTGTGGTGGCTGAATCTTTGGCCCCAGTGAAGAGGTGATCATTTTGACCTCTCATTTTTATAAAATGAGAGGTCTGCTCCTTGCTCCCTAAAACAAATGGACATATTAACARTCTGACAGTAACATGTCTTGTTTAACATTTAAACTGAGATAAGTCGCAGATTATTTCTGGTGATCAGATTTATGTGCAGAAAATATTAAACCATTTCTGAGCCAAACAACAACAGTATTGTTTTTTTATAGATGGTTTTCGAATGACGTAGCGACCTGCAGAAGACGTGATCAAATCGCCATATTCGTGGCTGCGAATGCGGAAGAAATGTAAACATTCTAGATTGTTTATGCAGTATGTTTCTATTATAAGTTGTTTTAACAGTCATGGAACAAGTTTGCGTTCGAATTAGTTACAAAGCTGTGCTGCTTGTGTGGCAGAGAGACGCTCTTAAAAAAAAAAAAGAAAAACAGACGGCGTAAAAACACTATTAGAAGTAGAACTGTCGGCAAAGTGACGTGATTTTGTGGCTGGCGATAATCAACCACAAATATTTCACCCTCCTCGGGATTCCAGAGTGTGTTCAGATCACTCCTACCAAGGTTAGTGACCCCACAGTATCCCCCGCCCCGTGAAAAGATAACTCCGCCCCAAGGCGAAATTTGAAAAATGCATCAAAGTGGGTAGGGGAAGGGGGGTTAGAGAGCGGAGGTGTGGCCAGGACTAGAGAACGTGACAGCCTGGGCTGAGCTGTCCGCCTCACAGGAGAGAGGAGGAGGAACGCTCTACGACAGCCTGACATAAAAAAAATAAAAGCATACAGCTGCAGCTGCTCACAAGATCACTAGTTTAAATCAGGAATAAAAGTGTTGGGTCTTGTTTGACTGAAGTTTGGTCCGTTAGGGCTACAGCTGCCCCCCTGTGTTTCTGCCTTTTTTTCCCTCCTCCCCTCCCGCTGAGAGAGAGAGAGAGAGAGAGAGACAGAGAGAGAGCAGCGCAGCAGTCACCTCTCCCCACCCGAGGCTGAAGGTCAACAGACGATCATGCTAAGCTTGCTAACTGTTCCACCCTCTGACTGCTGCAGGGGCGTGTCTTAGAGAGAGGCTTTTATACCAGAACACAGCCGCTGTGACGAAACTGTGGAGAAGACACGTCACCGTGGAGAGCCCTTAACAAATATGCAAATTAGCCTGCAGTACCACTGCTCTACCCATATGAGCAGCAAAAACACGTTTTTAGACCAAATGTTACAGATTTGAACAAATACGCACAAAAACATCAAAATTAGCACAGAAACAGTACTATATAACATTTTAGACACATTATAGACAGTTTATCAGCTAAAAAAAGTTAATTTTGGGGTAAGTTACTCTTTAACTTTAAAAAAAAGATTGTGCACTATGAACAGAAGTGTTTTGAATATTATGCAATCTACCCTTGTAAACACGAATGTAGGATACACTGACAGTATCAGATTATAATCACATAAAGCTCCTTATTATGCAGTATGTACCCATTTGGGGTATATAAGATGTAGTTACTAACACTATCAGAGAAAGTCACACAGAGTCGTGTCAACACAGCCTCTGTGTCGGCTCTGCAGACTTCAGCAGCTCRTAAGGATCGCTACTTTCAATAAAGCTAAATACCTTGATTCAGATTTATTATCCAGTAGATCCATGGGTGTCCTAAAAGGCATGTTTTAAATACAAAGTATTATTATCCTGGTCATGCCCGTCTGTGTCATTCAGTGGCCTTTTTTGCATGTTTTCTCCCTTGCTGTTGTGGTTCCCCCATACTGGTTTTATCTCTACAAGCTAAATAGGCCACGAACAGGGTGCAGAGGGTAAAAAAGTCCCAGACGATGACGTCAATGAAAACCATCTTTTCTCTGAATCATAAAGCCCCAAAACACAGGTGAAAATTGCAAAAAAGGATATTATAGAAACGAAATTTTATAGTAACTGCAAAATGTGATTTATTGTGATTGTGTGCTGTAGGAAATTCAACTGATCTAAACTACAATCATCTTCTGCTGAGAACAGAAAGAACAGGAGACAAGTGAAGAAAATGTAGGTTAATCGTTACTGTTTTTATTTTTATATTTGGGGATTTTCTACATGCAATTGACACAATTTGAATTGTTTCAAATTCTCACATTAGTTCACTTTTTTGGGAAAAAAAAAACTACCATGAAACCCATTATATGATTATTTATCATGTCATATTATACTGCATTTTCTTTCTCCTTCAGTTGGTGTTCCACCTTCACATTTTAGGAACATTTATTTATTTATTTTTCTAAGAGAAACGACAAAATCGAACTTTAGTGAAAACACAAATGACTTTATTTTAATGCCCACTTAATTTGTGCAGTGCGCCACCGCCACGGTCAATCAGACTGACATCAAACCACGCCCACTTCCTTTTTCTGTGCCTTCATGAAGCTAGACCCTTGTTGCCTGGCTCGTCCTTCGCAGCTGCATTACGGTCGCTCATCTCGAGACAAAATTATTTAAGTTCAGCTGTAAAAAGCAAAAACACTACAAAAACACTACAAAAACACTACAAAAAAACCCACTGGTGAAGTTTTGTAAATCTAAAGACTCTAAAGGAGATAAAAGTTTAAAAAAATCATTTGAGATTGCTTTAAAAGACTTATTAATTTATGGTAAACACAAATATTAGTACACAGTATTTTTTAGAGATTGGGTAAGGTGGTTAATTCCTCCCCAGGAACAGTTATTGTCATAAAGTTAGAAGATTTAAGTATTAATAAACTACAGGTTTAAATCTCACAGGTGCTTCACAGTTTATCTTTTTTATAATTGTTGTGTTTAAATGAGTATTATAAATGTGTATATAAAGTTGTTTCTGGAATGATTAAGAGTTCTGTGATGAAGTGTCTGGTTGGTTAGACATCAGGCTGCGATGACTGCCTTGCCGGTGTTTTCTCCCTGCAGCATCCCCATAAAAGCAGCTGGCATGTTTTCAAAACCTTTAGTGACATGTTCTCGATGCTGCAGTTTCCCCTGCAGAGGCAGAATGAATCAGTTGGACACAAAAAGACACAGAGACTGAAAATGATGCGTGCCCAAACCAGTGGTACCTCTTTAACCCACGCCATCAGTCTCTTCAGGCTCTCGGGGTGTTTGTGCGCCCACCTGCTCTGCAGGAAACCCTCCATCTTGAGCTGCTTGAAGATTATCATCAAGTGTGGGTACGGCCCTGAGAAATATTTCACGTTGACATCAATTAGTTTCAAATATTAGCTCCTTATTACCCTCGATGTACATAAACCCACCTGTCTGAGGCGTGGCGTCGTTGTACACAGAGATGCTCCCACACACGGCTATTCTTCCAAAGTTCTTCATGTGCTGAAGAGCAACAGTAGAGAAATGACCTCCAACCTAAAAATAATTAATTCAAACAGGACATTTTTATTATATTATCAGAAACCAGGCATTGAAAATTAATTATTTTGTTATATTCTTACTCCATTTTACATGAAAACCTAGTGTAAAGTCTGCCGTCTAGTGGTGGTGGGTACAAACAACAAGAATAATGTGTGCCATGGAATTTAAAAGCCTGTTTAGTCAGATAAAGCAGCTGTAAACTGAACCCATCTAAAGCATGTACTTTACAGTAATTCCATTGGCTCCATTTTCTTTCCTCTTGTTTGTTGGATTTTATGGGAGAGTTTTCAAAATGGCCGCCAGATTTTTTTGCCCTTTAATTAGGTTTTTGGTCTAAAACCACGAGCTTGGTAGCCTGGCCCTTGCCTTCCTCCGCAGCTCTGCTCAATTCTAGTTTCCCTTCTCTGCTCCGTCTGGGACTTCTC
>NW_013952678.1:209297-210490 GCF_001266775.1 Austrofundulus limnaeus | reverse complement strand
GCCAACTGATCCAATCATTTTAAACTTCAGCAGAGGCCACGCCTCCTGCAAGAATCACTTCTCTATGCATCAAGTCCAGACCCTTGTACGAAGCAAAGTGAAGGACAGGGTCTGGTTTTAACCAGGCTACGAGCTTGGTGTCTGAACCCATGTTTTCAAACATGAAGGATCCAATGTACTGAGGAAGACCATCACACCAAACCTTAGCAGGATATCTGTAAAATTTGCATATCTTTATTTGTATATTAAAAAATGGGGCAACATTTAGAGTTAGCACATGGTTCAGAACCACTACTGATGACGTCATCAAGGCAYGCTGTTCATTGGGACCTACAGATTGTAAGCACCTTTAACGAACAGAGTGAAATGGAAGGTTAGGGTAATTTTTTTAATCTAAAATTGCGGTTTGATGTTGTGAAGACAAAAGTCTCCTATCAGCTTGCTTCAGGTGTAAAGAATACCAACTAACCCGGCCCCGCTGCGGCCTCGCTTACGTTTTCAAAGAGGCAGTCGTATCCGTCAGGAGAGGCCTTCTTCAGAGCCTCATCCAGGGAACTGACGGTTTTGTAGTTGAAGGCCTCGTCGAATCCCAGCTCCTTCAGGTAGGCGACTTTAGCGTCGGAGCCAGCTGAACCCACCACCTTGCAGCCCTTGATCTTGGCGATCTGTCCCACCACAGAGCCCACGGCTCCGGCTGCAGCGTTCACCAGCAGAGTCTCGCCTTTCTGCAGAGCCAGAACTTCCTCTATCCCGTACAGAGCCGTCAGTCTGCAGGACAGAGACCCTCTTTTTTTTATTCTTTTTATTACACACTACTATTTAATGACAACCTGAACCTGATAAATCAAGTTTTTTTTTTCTTCAAATTGAACACAGAGTATTTTTATATGTGGCACTAAAACATCTATCATGCAGTTTAGAGCTTGAAACTGAGCACATCTTCAGCTGCTTTTTCTTTTTCACTTGTTCTGGATGACTGACACCAGACGTCTGCAACCTTTACAGTCCAGAGATCCCTTTCTTCTCCTTGGTTCAATAATAAAACGTGTCCCAAGCTGCAAATTATGCTACAGCTGAGATCATCAACTGCTGGCCCGTGGGCCACTTTGAGTTAGTGGAAGAAATTTCTACTGAACAAATATACAGTAGTCTCAAGACATTTTTTATGGAGCTAATTTTGGGCCATAAAGTCT
>NW_013952678.1:207640-208881 GCF_001266775.1 Austrofundulus limnaeus | reverse complement strand
TACTTTTTCAGATTCAAACTAATTTTTTTGGTTCCGACATATTTTTCAGTTTTAACGTTACTTTTTTTTCTGTTTTCACATTTTTTTAAGTTCCAATTTTTTCCTATTTGAATTTTTGTAACTTTTTCAGTTCTAATTTTTTTCCAATGCCAAATAATTTCTATGTTTAAATTTTTTTTCAGTTCCAAATCTTTTTTTCAGCTTCACAAAAAGTATTTTTGAGCAAATTTATGTCCCAAAATTAGCTCCATACTTTTTTTAGACATTGATTTTATAACACTGAATGTTTATCCTTTGCGATTATGTCTGTGAATTTTTTTTTTAATTTTTTGCTTCAAATTTGTCAACTAAAATTTGCCTGCCTTTGATTGGCTAAAAAGTCAACACATTTGCAGTCAAATTTTCACAGTTGAATTTCTGCAGGTGAAATTGTTGCTGGCGAATTTGAAGTAAAAACAACTCCCATACATGAGTGCAAAAGATAAAAATTCAGTGTCTAAAAAGACAACTTATTAATGTTGAGACTATATTCCTTCCATTCCTTTAGGGTGACATTATAAAACTAAACATTTATAGTTAAAGCACTGTGTATAGTTTCTACCACATTTAACAAAAACTACAAATAAACTATGCAGACATATTTTTTCTCTAAATCTTATTATCTAGTCTAGTTTTAAAGGTGTTTAAAGGTAACCCTGATGGATCTGTGTGAAAGGTCCTACTTTAAGGATAAAAGTTGGATTACTGAAGAGGCCAACATGTTTAACTCCTAGTATCCGTAGTATTGATCACATATTTGGAGACAAATTGGCAGATAAATTGCTAAAACTAAACTTTTTTTATTGTGAGTATAAAAAAAACAAAAATTAAAAAATAAAACATCAGAATTGAACATTCAGACCTGCAGTCCAGCTTCCAAACTGCCTTTTCTAAAGACGACATCATTCTCTTTATAACGTAATCCGTTACCAGCATATTGTATGTACAGATAAAGGTAACTTCAGTCATACCCTGGCATGCCCACGGTGCCAAGAGCCAAAGACAGTGAGACGTCCTGAGGCCAGCTGGGCATGATGGGAGTCAGGTCCGTCCCATCACTGACTGCATGGGTTCTCCAACCATAACTGCTCACAACGTGACTTCCAACTGGAAAGGCTGGGTTTTTACTTTGGATTACTCTAAACACACACACACACACACACACACACACACACACACACACACACACACACACACACACA
>NW_013952678.1:197592-207590 GCF_001266775.1 Austrofundulus limnaeus | reverse complement strand
CACACACACACACACACACACACACACACACACACACACACACACACACACACACACAAAAAACAAGCAATGCTTTAAAACATTTTTCTTTTTCTATAAAACACACAGGCTTAGTTAACTTTTGTTTGCAGCTCTTCCTGATTTCCATTATTAGACACAAAACCAGCAGAATGGAGGTGAAAACAGCTGGCACACTGTGGCGTCAGTGAAGAACGACTGTCAACTAACATTCATCTTTAAAGATCAACGTTGTTTTCATACCAAACATTTGGAATTGCTCATGGAAAAAGACCAGTTTTCTATAAAGCTGCCTGCAGAATGATAAACATCAGACATACGGGTCTGTTTTACAAAATAACAACAAACGCTTTGAGGTTTGTGACGATTTCTAAAAGGATGTTTGAGTTGTTTGTTTACTGCACACCAGCTGGGAGGCAGATGCTTTACACACAACGTGGCTAGCTTCAAACAAAATGAGGAACACATGGGTTTGAAAAAAACAACAACATTTCAACAAACTTTCCCACAAAAACAGACGCGTGTGTGAACACTGTTCTGACGTCCGTCGCTGCTTTTAGGGATCAAAGCCTCTGGTGACTGATAACACATACCAGATGTGTGTAGTGCATCATGACACATGAAAGAGCTTGTTTATGTTTATTTGTGTGTGTGTGTGTGTGTGTGTGTTTGTGGTTCTTACTTTGCCACTTGAGTTCCAATCATCACATCTCCCTCCTTCATGCGAGACCTGCTGTATGGCCTGGAGAGACCACAAACACATATGAACAGTTTTATAACATGTTTTTGAATCCACTCTTCACCTACCTCATGTATGGATCCACACTGAGAAAAACCGATTCCAAAAGCACCTCTGAAAAAAAAACCCCACAAAGTTTACACTTTAAGATTTAACACAATCATATTATCTTCTGATAGATCACTACAACTATATCTTACCTCCATCTCTGGGCTCAGGAAGCTCCTCCACCTTCAGATGAAAGTCACTATCCTTTGGAAAGCCGTCAAAGTGTTTGGCCAGAGTCCATGACTTAGCCTGGACCATGATTATTAACTGTGAGCTGCTGGGTCACACAGGGCTGTTRTGAAAGGGGGAAGAAAGTATTTCTGCACACTGGTTACATTCATGCACGCATGATATAAAAACAACACATTCTCAACTTTCTGATTGACTTTATGCACTTGTTACTGATAGAAGTCACATGTTGTAAAAGTTTCAGTTTATTTACACAGTGGAAACGTATTTGTCTGGTTACATTTTAACAAGCTATAAAAAACATTTACTTCTGCAGCTCACTGCAGTGACAGCTTTTGATTTGATAGCAGTAAAGGGAAGTGAACTAATAAATAATGTACTGTTGCCATGCTGCTCGGAGAAACACAAAGCCTTGAGTTTAAAGGAGGAAATACGAAGGTAAACGGCGTTCAGCCGCTGTGCTGAGATGTGGTTTGAGCTACTCACCAGCTGTCTGKGTCCTCTCAAAGAAAGAGCAGAAACTAGCGAAGTTTCTTTGGAMGCGCGAGCGGCAGCTGCAAGATGAGGGAGGGAGGAGCGCCAGGAGAGCGTGGAGCCGTGAGCGTCCGACGTCAAATCTGATTGGTTCAAATGTCTGCGTCTCTTCTGACCTTTTTCATTCACACTTCCGGTTCTGTGAACTACATCACCCAGAAAGCCTTGGGAAATGCTTTCATTTTTGAAACGTTTGGCTTTGGTGAAAATGACTTAGGTATAATTAAAATGTTGTATACAGATATTAACAGTTGTGTTTCATTATCAGAAGGAACTTGTCCTAGGTTTACTAACCATAAAAAGAGAAATAAGACATATCACCTATTAAATTATCTGCTTTTCACCAACAGGTGCTGTTAAACTGGAAATTGGTATACAAACATAATTTAGTTCTTATAATGCGCCTATGTGGAACAACAGAGTTGTTTTACTGTGTTTATWGAAGACTGAATGAAAACAAATAAATGGTAAGTTACTCATTTAATGGATGATAATGGCAATATGTAGCATTTGAAGACTTTATTAATAAATACAATATAATTTGTACACAAAGTGACTGTGACAAAATAATCAACAAAATCCCAAACGTATTTGTGCAGCTTATAAAAGAAGTCCATCTGCTAAAACTCTCCTGGACAAAGATGAAAAACCACAAGTTTAAAACCTGTTTCATCACCTCTCAGATAACTTTAGTTCATAGAGTAATTAGGTTTTTGTAATTAATGCGTTGCAACATGCTGGCTTTGAGCATGCGCATTAATAACTGTAAAATAAACAAATAAAGACCCACCACGCATGCGCACTKTGGTTGCTCTAATAAAACAGCTCGCTGTTGTAATTTAAGGGCGATCTGGTGCAAATCGGCTGATTGACGGTAACAAAATCTACATTATCAAATATAAATGTGAAATATTCTTCTGTATAGACTGCGTTTATATAATCACCCGTGTTTAGCGCAGATAAATGTAATATTTCATTGGAAAAACTCGCTACAGTCTCGTTTTTCTCGGCTGACGGTGGCACAGATAATTGTGTGTTAAAACTAAGAGGATGTTTTTTTGGTTGTGTTGGTTAAAGGGGAGCCTCGTCGCCATCATGGCGTCCAGCAGTGGGTTTGTCGTTCAGGCGGCGGTGGTCCTTCTGGCGGTGCAGCTCGTCTGTGTCGGTGCCGCTGAGGCTGAGCAGGAGACCGGGACCGTGATCCCTGCAGAAAGTAGGTGGATCCTCCAGCAACACCTGGGCTCACAGAAAACAAACACATCATATGGAAAAAACAATGGTCAGAAAACATATGTCGACCCTACAGCATTTATRGGTCATCAAATGTGACTCAGGGCTCTTTTTTTAAACATTTTATTTATTAGCTTTAACTACAGAATGTAAGAAAAAAATCTGTTTATATTTGTTAAAGATTCTTCCTTCCTGCTATGCATTTTAAATAAAAGAGTTACATAAATTAAAAATATTAATTGCATCCATGAAATAAAATAAACATTTGGAAAAAATGCGTCTGAAATCAAAGCTTATTTACCTTTTGTATGTCAAATTTAAAAAAATCTAACAAAAAATCTTTAAAATAGATTTAAGAATTCCATAAATAATTTTACTAATCTCAAATACATTATTTTATAATCTATAACAGATTTTAACAGTGAGATGCCATTATAACATAGCTCTATTTCTATCTAACTGATTAATTATCTATAWGCAWTYCTTATTACATCGTGTTTTTTATTTGCATTAGCTTTAATTAACATTTTTCATTTTTGAACTTTATGCAGTTTTTTTATTGTGTGCAGTTTTTATTTATTAGACACTTGATTTGTGCAATATGGTTTATCAGTGTCCTTCCTAAAAACAAATTAAGGACTTAATTCWATTTGCTAGTCTTTTCTGGAGCTTCTGTCATAATGTTTATTAATATTATCCTAACTGACTCACATCACATTAGGCCTGCTTTCATAAACATTTTATCCTTTGCTATCAGAGAGTCACAGACAGTTTGCTACGACCATCTGTGACACATCCTAACCAGACCTGTCCCTTTCTGAACCGTCTCCAGGTCGTCCATGTGTGGACTGCCATGCCTTTGAGTTCATGCAGAGGGCGCTGCAAGACCTGAAGAAGACGGCTTTCAACCTTGACGCCAGGGTCAGTGAAGCAGTGTTCAGATGCTGAGGGTGGACACTTTCTGTCTGGGTTTCCCTATGTTTGTGTTCCATCTTCCTACAGAAGACTCAGTTTTACGTCAGCTGATTAAGTTACCTAAAAAGGCAAATTCTGGAGGAATAATTAGTTTAGCAGCACAGTGGATCAGTGGTTAGCACTGATGCATCACAGCAAGTAGATCCTGGGTTTGATCCACAGTTCAGACCTGGAGTCTTTCTGTGTGGAGTTTGCAAGCTCTCCTCGTGCTTGTGTGGGTTTTCTCGATAAAGTTACTGTAGATTCTCTGGAAACATTCACAAATGACTGAGTCAGCGAAATCTGATCCAAAATAATGGCAAGTTGTCATGTTAGTCCCTGAAGTGAAACTAATCCCATCCAGATTAAACATATAACATTTATATTACATTTTAGACAACTTGTGAAAATTTTGTCCAACATTGAAGATGTGTTTTCTACACTTAAGACAGAATAAAAAAAATACTTCAAGCCTCTTTTACACAYACTGTAATGCTAATGATTAGATCAAATGTATAACCTATACGAGTAATTTATTCACACATTGTCTAAAACATTGCAGCGTGACAAGGCCTCTAGGTGCTCGAGCCTGAAGCACACAACCCTCTGTCTCATCTGAGCTTCAGTTTTAAAAGTTTTCTCCAGTAGATGGAATCAGAAATGTGGAGGAGGCTGTCCAGGTGAGCACAAGGTGGGCAGAGGTACACAGCCAGTTCTGCAATTTGTGCATACAAAAAATAAATTWGGGATTTTCAGGCATGAGCCACTAAAACTCAGACACTTGGTCACCAACTGATGTGCACCAAACAAACAAACAAATATATAAATTACATGTCAAGCACGATTCTCATTTACAACAATTCAGAATCAATATAAAATGTTGCAAAACTGATTAAAAATAAATAAAACTAACCTGCTGGCTGTGTTAGATTTGGTAACTACATGGGACGTCCTGACATTGCCACTCCTGGAACATACGTGGAAAGCACCAAAAAAAAAAGAAAAAAAAAAAGAAGAGGAAACTACAAAAAAATGGAGGCAGGAGAGAAGATTTATCTGGCTCCGTCTTCACCGAAGGCAAAGATTTGGACTCGTTTGCCTGTGTGAGGTTTGCAAAATGAAGATGAAGTGATWTGGGAAGGCAGACCAACTTACATCACATCCTTTTGAATCGAAAATCGATTTTGAATCTAATCATGGCCTCAAAAAAATCAGAATGGAATCATGAGATAGACTCCCACCCATCAACTCAGAACTCGATGAAACCGCACCACTTAGTCTCCAACAAACAGCCCAGTGTGGCTTCAGCTAACACAAAAACAGCTGCAACTTTTCTTCCTCTCCACAGRTTCTCAGCTAAAATTGGGCGTGGAAGTATCCATCAGTGATCTGTACTTCCTGTTTCCTTTTGTCTTTGTGTTGTTTTGCAGACAGAGCTGCTGGTGCTGAGGGCTGAGAGGCGGGCTCTGTGCGACTGCATGCCCACCAACTCTCTGCTCTGAGCTCCACGAACACCTGCCGGTTCCAAACCTCCACCCGTGTACAGCGACCCTCATCTGAACGACACAAAACAGGCACTTTATTTATTTTCCACATCGTTACTGTTGGGTGAGGCTATGAACCATGTTATCATCGGGCCTTAATCAGAGCGAGTCTCATACTGTTTGTCAGCGTTCACCAGAAACACAGTTTTATACTCTTTAGTACCTGTACCATGTAGATAGAGTAAAACGTAAATGATTGTGTTGTATGAGATTAATGTTTACACACTTCAAACTGTAGCATCAGMGTTTATTTAGCTGCTCGTAATAACAGCAGTTTGTGCAGTAATTTAGGACATTATCACGAATCAGAGTCATTTTACTAGATTAATATAGCCTGCAGGAAGTGGTTGGGTAACTTTGCAATTCATTTTTTTTATTCTCTTAAGGTAAATTAAATAAAACGTGTACGTTCTTATTTAGCACAGCACTGTAGCATGAATTTACAGCACTTTTTTTCGTTGACTTGTTAATAAGSGTTGTGTGTGTATAAACCATGTAAATGTGCTGGAGGACTCGTCACGGAGGCGTCTGCAGACGGAGGCAGAAAAAGTGATGAACTGTGTGGTGTTGGATGAACTGCAGCATCAGCAGCAGCAGGAAAGATGGACAGAACTGCAGCGTGAAAAAAAAAAACAACAACCAAGAGGCAGAAATGATAACTGTCTTATTTTAATTTGTTCATGAACTCATGTCACAAGAGGCCCCCATTTACAGTTTTAATGTTGTAGCCACAAATAAAAAAAAGATAAATCACCATTTCTGCTTCTTTACATCTCTGTTATAAAAAAGATAAAGTGAATTTGTGACAGAGCTTTTTGTATATATTGGGTCAAAATCAGCTTATAGAACTGCAAACGTTTAAAACTGAGCAGGCACAGTTTATATCAAGAATCTAATAGTTTTACATGTAATAAAGCTACAATGAAAACATGCTGAATAATGGCTGAAAAGTGCTGCAGCAGCTGAAACTTCAAATAGAACATAGATTACTACTATAAGCCAAAAGTAGCAAAACAAGTCGAAGTAGCAAAAAGCTACAAAAGATGAGCTGAAAATAACAAAAGCCTAGCTAAAAGTATCCTAAATGATGCAGCAGTAATCATTAAATAAAACATAGGTAAACAACAGTGGGATTCACACAACAAAACGATGTTCCTCTTGTCCAGATGAGCTTTTACTACCAATTTAGCAGCACTGAGTTGTTGATCTGGTTCTTAACACCATAAAGTGACGTCTTCTACCTGATATCAGACRCACATTAAAGAGGAGCAGTGTGTCACGTCTCATTAGATTCAGGTGTGGATAAAACTCGCTGGTTTGTGGCAAGTGTCAAACTAAAGGACAGTGGGACAAATGCAGGTCACCGTACTTATTTAATACAAAAATAATTTCTATAATGTTATGGAATAATTATGTATATCTGTTCTACCTTGACACTGTCCAGTAATCATATCTYATGATAACTAGTTTCGGCTGTTTTAATCTATCGGCCCAGACTTAAAGACTCCAGCAATGCATGACCTCTTTTATTTTGATAAGGTGTTTCCGGGCTGACAGCCCTGTCATTGGTTAGATGGTTCACAGTTGGCGAACTGTGATTGGTTGTAAGCATGTCACAGGATATTTTATCGGCTGCTCTGCACTGACGCACCAGCCACAACTTGACAGACTTCTCTGATTGACTTCTGCTCTGTTGTTGCTCAAATTAAACCATTTGACGACCATACACGCAGACTTTCTGTGCATTTATTCCAACGTGTTTCTGCATTCTTGGTAAATCGTGCCACCACAATATCAATGGCAAACTTTGATTCAATGCTACAAAATAAACACATTTRAAAAGTGAATGCTTGTCTGGACCCTGAGCTGTTGGTTTTGATTAACCGTGGACCCCTGAACATTTTAGTTAAACAGCCCTGCATTAATGTCTCAAAATAAGCTGTTTTAAAGCCAGCGTTGAACATAAACTACATGATGCATGTTGATTGTGCATGAGAATTCCCTGTAGGAAAGTGGGAGAGTTCAAGACTCACCACAACTCAATGAGTAAAAGTGTCTTACTTTTAATGGTATTTATTTCACATTTAATCAGTCATACACATAGTACTTTTTAAGGGTTTATAGTAGGGCTGTTCAACTTACAGCCCATGAGTGACCAAAGTACGGCCCGCCAATTTGTTCATTCATCCCTTCAGCCCAAACCCCCTGTTTGCTACTTTAATTAAGTTCTTTTAGTTAAACATAGACATGTTTGGTATCTACAGCAATGTCAGAATCTTGGCTAGAAGCTGGTAAAAACCCATTATATGAACACCCAAGACAATTAAAACTACAAGCAGTTGAAGATAAAACTATGAAAGTGAAAATGTTGGTGGTTTAAAAATTTGGCAAGTCAGATATGTCAAAATAWTTGTGTTAAATAGGAGACAAAATGTTTTTTTTTATATTGTTTAATTACCACTACTTTTATAGGGTTCTGTATGTTGTATTCATGATTAAATGCAGCTAAAAAACTATTTCAAAGGTAACAGATCTTTGTAATACTTGGTTTATTTACATAACTTTATTTGCTGGATGTTCAGCCCCTGAGCTGTTGGCCTACAGTAACTGTGGCCCCTGGAGCARTTTAGTTGAATAGCCCTGATTTATAGAAAAACATGTAAAAACACAGTTTTTATGCAGGAAATAYCAGGTAGAGCTCAGTTACTGTTTATTAGCGGTGCTCAGCCATAGCAAAGAGACCAGGAATGCAGTGTTTTGTGTTCWGTTGAATTTAAACATGAAATATTGAAGCTAATAACAACTGGCCCTTTGAGGGCCACCATAACACACGAGGTCTTTGGTGAAAATGAATTTGAAACCACTGTGGCATCTTCACACCAGCATGCCTGAATCTGGAAAACCTTCAGCGTGGAGGTAATCATGATGCTTTTAAYGCTCTCTCTGTGTCACTGTTCTCCATGAGATGTTCTCCTGCGCCCTCTCCAGTCTGTGGCACGACTCAGACTCCATCAGGATGCAGCTACATGCTAGAGCAGGGGTGCCCAAACATTTTCCCTGAGAGGGCCAAAATGAAAGGGCTGTGGGCCAAATGCAGTAATACTGTATAATACATGAAATACAAATACTTTTTAAGTAAAGTCCTTTATTTTTAGTGATTATGCTATGCAATGGCCCTCTTTTGTTTAAGTCTGTGCACTTGGATAAAGTCTGCCATAGTCTCAAGTAGCAAAGGCTCATGGGACATATCATAAATTGATAAAATAAGAGTTTTTGTGGCCTTATAAAGTGTGCAAATCTACACGTGGGGTTAAATCTGATCTAAACATTTATTGTTGTCATTTCATGTTTCATGTTTAATCCTAATAAATCAAAGCTAAAGTCAACAGCATGAATGAAAACTACCTTCACTACAGCCCTTTTAAATAGTCATTTGACCAATGGAAATACYGTGTTTCTACATAGAATAACAGGTTAYAACCTTTTAACTTTGGCAACWGTTGGTGGGACGAATGAAATGGCTTGGCGGGCCAAATTTGGCCSGCGGGCCCCACTTTGGGCTCCTCTGTGCTAGAGGATCACAGCCTACAGTAATGTGCAGGTGGGACAGGGTTGTGGCCTTGGCCTGCTTCAAACTCTTAACCGAAGTCAGACTGGTCCTCATGGGGCCCACGCTCCACCCAGGACTCTGGTCCACTGCAATCATAAAACCTCCGCAATCTTGCTGCACGCTCAAAACTATCGTGGATCTTCCATGATCTGCCATTCATAATAAAGAGTCCACTGCATTCTTAATACGTGCCTGAAGAGCCCAYCAAGACCCTGCGAAGACCATTGTTGCTTCATAACACATCAAGCAGGATAATTTTAATTAAAGTGGTTGAACTGCAGTCACATAGTATTTCTCTGCTCTGCAAATAAACAGAAACATGAAGTACAGCCATCGTTGGCTCATTCAAACCTCAGGAGCTTCTCTGATGGCCGTRCAGGCATTTTTCTGTCACACACCAATCATCTTCCTGGAGGCAGTTAGAGCTCCATGATCCTGATGGTGCACACTTCCACCTGTACAATATCTTCTTCCGTATGTCAGAGGATTACACGGCACACAAGAGGGCAGCAGCACCAGCTGACTGTTGGCCATACATCCAGAAAGAGGAGAGGCTCTCATGACGGTGCTCTGCTCCTGACTATCAGCTAAAAACAGCTTTTCAAAATAAAATAAAAGGTTTTTGTCCAGATATCAGCTGCAAGTGGCATTAAAATCCATCGTGATYCATGATGTTTTGCTAACAGACAGCGCTGAATTAAAAAGTAAAGTAAAGTTTTGGGCAAAGGTGTTTTGTAATGTGTTATTCAAGTGGCGGGTCAGGGGCCACATTCGGCTCATGGGTGAGCTCGGTGCAGCCCCCCGATGAGCTGATTTAAAACAAAGCTGGATTTTACACCAGAAAAATGTTAATGAAAGAAAGAGTTTAAAAATCTGAAATGACACATCGGCTCCACCTGCCAATATTTAAAAAAAATATATAACATTTTATTTTGTAAACTACAGCTAGTACCACACCAAATTTGACTTCAATATCTCTAAAACTGATGGAGGAGGAGCGGTAGAAGATTATGAACTACGTAACTTCTTTGGTTCTTATCTAAATTAAGTACTGAGATAGTGTGTGCGTGTGTGTGTGTGTGTGTGTGTGTGTGTGTGTGTGTGTGTGTGTGTGTGTGTGTGTGTGTGTGTG
>NW_013952678.1:192221-197084 GCF_001266775.1 Austrofundulus limnaeus | reverse complement strand
TGTGTGTGTGTGTGTGTGTGTGTGTGTGTGTGTGTGTGTGTGTGTGTGTGTGTGTGTGTGTTGATTTTACAATCACAGCTTTTTATTTATTCCCAGCAGTGGAGCCCCTGTAGGAGCCTTATCTGGACCAGCAGGAGGAGCCCTGAGTAAAGGCAGCTGTGTCGCAGCATTGCACCAGTCTCTGCTGAAAGCTGCTGTAAACCCAGCTCCAGTGAAATACTGTAAACAGAATCAGAAAGAGAAAACCCCAGAAGCGGGCCGATGGAGAACCCGCAGCGACCTGGCAGGATGGTCAGCCCTGAGGCCGTACGACCTGCTGTCTGTCTGCTGCAGGTTTAAACMTGAAGGGACAGAGTTTACACCGAATCTGTTTTTTTTACTCTTCACCCCAYTCTCTTCCACTCACCCTTTCTCTCCTCTGCTCTGGAGGAGCTGCATCAGCTGCCTTTAAAAAGGTGAAGGGTCCAAATCCTCCTCACTTGATCTGCCAGTCCTGTTGGGGTGGGTGTGTGGGTCTTGAAGCTCTTTACAGAGCAGTCCACGTGGAGTCAAGCTGAAAAAGAAACCAAACAGGAAGATTTTTGTTCATGTCTGTTTCTTTTGTGTTAWATAAAATATCTCACAAACCAGAGTACAGGTTTTAATGAAACTTTTAGAAATGAATCATTAAATGAACGTCGACAACAAATTGACTTTTAGACTGTTCAAGACGGCTGTCACGTCTAATATAACTTAGCCAAATAATAAACAAACAGCTGTAACCTGGTGAGAGTTTGCAGTGAGCTAAAATTGGATGTAGTAGCTGAGAGTGATCTCCGACACAGTCCAAGTGTTAACAGCTCAAACAAAATCTTTGTTTAAAACTTTGACCTGCTAGGAGACGAGTGGTACATTTTTTATCAAGTATTGTGGTTAGATTTAAATCAGGTTTAAAAGAGATGCTGTCATTAATCACCGATGATGATGATGATGACATGATCCAGGCTTTTACAGTAAAACTTGTACTTAGGTCAGGGTATCGCTTAGGTTAGTTAGAGATTTCCAAACTGTTCCATGCCATGSCCCCCCCAAACTGTGAGGTTCTGGCAGGCAGAATGACCCAGGGGGCRGGCAAAATCCAAAAATGCAAAAAGTTTTATTAAACAAAAGGCTGGCAAGGCAGCTCAAAAACACTTACAGGATCTCAGGAGAAAAACAGCTCGAGGAACGCAGCAGCACAATGATCAGACACCAGACTGAGGACAAGACACCAAATATGAAGGGAAACTAATTACAGACAACAAGAAACACCTGGAGGAGACACAAGAGGAAACAGGTGAGCATGGGCGGGGCTGCAGGCCAGAGATACACGGGGAAACACTGAAACACTAGAAAAAAGGAAGAAAAGACACAGACCATGATACAAACAGCATCAGCTTCTGGTTGCAAACCCATAAACAATGCTACAAAACATGTGAAGAGACATCAACTTTTAGAAAGTTTTCTCACTTTTAGTCACTGTTTAATAGTTATTACATTTGTTTAGTATAAGAATTTTAGTAACTAACATGTTTTAAACAATGTTTTATATTCGCACTGGAAAGCCAATTTTTCAACAAACTTTTGATGATAAGAAAAAAGAAATCAAACCTCTCATAATTAACACTTCAATACATTTTTTATAAATTGCATTTAAAATAATGATTGAAAAACATAAATTTTCATGAAAATTATTTAAAAAAACATACATTTTTAAAATTTTGCCTTTTCTTATCTTCCCTCCAGCTTTTGGAGGCCCCCCTAGCGCCCCATGGTGCCCCCCCTTGAAACCCATTGACCCAGGACACTAGGCAAGTCGACACAGAGCTCACGATACAACACGTACCTTGATTCAGTGCAGTACGAGGTGATTCAATATCGATACATTGTATTGCTCAATGCCACTGACTCAAAACCAGGAAAATATTATAAAATTACATGACATATTTATAAATACACCTAAMATATAATACCTAAATATGTCCAAACATCTGCTTTTAGGGACAAAAGTGCTTTCAGAATACTTTGCTTACTCATCAAGCTCACCTGAAGCTTGCTGTGAACAAGGATCAAACATTGTTATACTGCCCCCTAAGGGTTTTGGGTTGTATGAATATTAAAAGAAATAGAATCTATATGTTTTAAGAAAATATCAATTTTTATGCATAACCCTACTTTTAACTTACTTTACTGTGTAAACTAACAATGGTTACCAATAAAAAGCATGTGGTATAAGCTGTGTTGGATGCTCGAGAGTCATTTTTACAAAAGTTCTCTGCCTTTTTAAACATGTCTTCTGCTTCCAAACCTGACWGGCTGATGATTTTAAAAGTGGTTTCCTTGCTGACCACAGGTTGCTACATCTTTACGGTTACTGGACTCCATGTGTCCTTCGAGCCCTTCCTCACTGTGGGAAACACTCTGCAACCTTAAACCTCAGAGCAGAACACTGCTGAAGTCAGAGGTGACAGTCGGATCAGAGCAGGCGGTGGGCTGATGGGTGTCWTGGTTGGGGGGCGGGGGACACAAAGAGTCAGAGGTCACCTGCTAGACTATTAGAACAACATGTGGGTTTGTGTGTGGAGGTTTGGAAGAACCAATTAGAAACAGCTGCAAACCTTTTTGTATATTTTCTTTCAAAGAGGCACATAGGAGGGATGATGTTTTAGGGGTTAAAATGACCTCTTTTGGGATCTGTTTGGACGGTTAAAGTGAGAGTCAGAGGTTCGATTCCACTAGGCAGTCACATGTTGAAGTGTCTCTGAGCAAATGAATGCCAGAAATAACCATTTCATACACTATAACAGAGGCAAACCTGAAGCAGGAAAAAGTTAATATATCCTTTATAAAACTGTAAAAAACAGCCATGAACCATCATCACAGAGACATTCTCTGAAGAGTGACGAGACACTGCAGCTGGAGCTCAAAAGAAAAAAAAAAACAATCTGTTAAACTTTAATGTTTTATTCAGTCATGACAAATGGTTAATTTGCATCAGAGTTTAGTACATCTTTATGTAGTAGCTACTACATCAAATAATTAAAAATTGTCAGTGGCAKGSWTRKKYWWRYYARYYARCWAMYAASTWWKYKTTYRKYWRRYARRYWMKYYMYTSACTKWSWWWRMMAWYMGYKMRCSMAYYARYTWSYKYYWRMTWARKTWKRKTYARYYWWSWYWRMYARCTAACAAGCTAACATGAACTGGATTGTGGCAGTCCCACCAGTCTTCAGCTCGAACACAAAGAAGTGTGACCATCATTAGCGGTTAGTTAGCTTCTGCTAATTTTCTTTATATATATTTAGTGGTTTAGTGTTAGCAAAGCTAGCTTTTTGGTATCTGTACCCACCACTGTTCTTTATTATTTGTACATTGATGGTTAGAATGTTCTCTGTGAAGTTATTTTAAAAAATGTTAATTTTGAAACATTCCTAAAAAAATCACCTAATGCTTTTATTTGTTTATTTTATTACAAGTCCAGGAATCTCAAAAAATATCATAATGTACAGTTTTGGTTAAGTGGTTATTTTTGAAAGGTGTTGATATGAACATGTGATTACTCGAACAAAAATAAAACAGATGAAGTAAAACAATCTGAAAACGTGGCTTCCATTATGAGCTATGTCATAAAAAGAACTGTTAAAAGCAGAATTTTCTCAGCTTGAGACCGGGGAGGCAGATGAGTTCCTCTGCATGACTGCACCGCTTCTCCACAAAGAGAAGAATTACCAGAGGAACTGAAAGGTTTGAGAGTTCAAAAACTTGGAAATTGATACATGCACCAAGCTAATCTCAGGAGAAACAGCCTGAGCTGCAGTCAGATGAAACCAGAGAAACACCAGTCAGAAGCTGCAGTGGTGATTATGCGGCACATGATGAGCTACTTAAACAGCCTGTACTAAGAAATATATATACAAAGTTCAAGTGAAGAGTAAATGCCACTGCAATGTATTTACTATTCCTAAAAATAAAGGAATTAACAACAACAAAAGCCTCGCACAAAATAGACAGCACAGGAGGAATGAGTTAGCAAAAATTTATCTTCAGTTACAGTATCAAGTATTAAGTGTTTCTGATGGTAAAGCATAATTGTATTTGGTCAACACTAATGTTTTTAAAAGTGTTATTTAAATAAATATATTGTTTCTAAAATTAKCTCACAGAGCTACAAGATGGCCACTCCTAAAAACTTGTTTTGGGGGAACCCCAGGATTTTCAGTTGTCCCTACCCATTAAAATATTTTTGGAGGCACCACTGCTCATAACTTGAGGTTTGTCCAAACCAGCTACAACTCCGCCCCTTTTCATCATAAGATGAGGCAGTGGGTGATGTGCATTTCCTCAACAAATTCTGAGCCTTTAATTCTTCTGTTCTTGCTTTTGCTTTATTTTCTTTTTATGTTGTCTGGCTGTAAAGCACCTTGTCAACCAARAAGAAAAATAAGTAGGTCCTCTGGATGGGTTCTTCTTTAGTGAAACGTTTCGTATCTCCTCCAAGAGACTTCTTCAGTCTGATGAGTTTCAGGTGAACTCAGCCTTATAAGCACTGCCTCCACCTGGACAAACAGGTTAATCACATGCAAAAGAGGGCCATCGCCTAACAATAGGCTTGATTAGCTCCATTTAGTCACATGCAAAAGAGGGCCATCGCCTAACAATAGGCTTGATTAGCTCTATTGTTCATAGAGGGTCATGTGCCCCATCACCTGACCCGTGTCATGTCATGTGTATGTAGTGAATGCATGCGGGGGTTCAACGTCCCCTTGTTTTAGTCCCTCTTTCCCTCTTTGTGTTGGTATCATTGGGGTCCTGATTCACACCTTTTGCTCACAGGGGGCGGAGTCATAC
>NW_013952678.1:189417-191610 GCF_001266775.1 Austrofundulus limnaeus | reverse complement strand
GTATGACTCCGCCCCCTGTGAGCAAAAGGTGTGAATCAGGACCCCAATGATACCAACACAAAGAGGGAAAGAGGGACTAAAACAAGGGGATGTTGAATCCCCGCATGCATTCACTACATACACATAACATGACACGGGTCAGGTGATGGGGCACATGACCCTCTATGAAAAATGGAGCTAATCAAGCCTATTGTTAGGCGATTGCCCTCTTTTGCATGTGATTAACCTGTTTGTCCATGTGGAGGCAGTGCTCATAAGGAACTCATCAGACTGAAGAAGTCTCTTGGAGCGATGAAACGTTTCACTAAAGAAGAACCCATCCAGAGGACCTACTTATTTTTTCTTTTGATTTTTTCTACCTGGATTACTGAGATGCATCAGGACACATTGTCAACCTTAGTTGTTTTTATTTGTGCTATTTAAATGAGAAAAAAAATACACTTGACACTTTTGTGTACTACTTCTCATGTATATTTTTGGCTGTTGCGTTTTACAGCATTTGCTAAAGTAAATTAAACTTGGCCATCGATGCGCGCTCTTCTCCTRCAGCACTTGAAAGCAGCACTCCGACCTATTCTCCAGCCTCGGAGAGGCACTGCGCATGCGCAGAGCATCATCCAGCAGCTCGAACCGGAGGAGGATGATGCGCTGCGTGGTACTCGGAGAAATCTTTTTTTTTTCTTAAGTGTGTGGAAGTAAATGYCCGGGCTGAGTTTGGTGAGGACTCGGAGGCGCTGCAGGGACATCTGTCTGCTCCTCCTCCTCCTCCTCCTTATTAGGAGGAGACCGCGAGGAGGAGGGACCGGGGTGTGGATGCAGCAGCCTTATCGATAGCAAACTGGTTCCGATCCGGTTCAGACTAGTTCTGCTGTATGCGACTGTGGCTTTGAGAGGCTGCCAACAGAGACAAACTACTGCAGGGGACCGAACGAGAGCACTAATGTGGATTTGCACCTTCATCGTTATACTTTACGACACATTTGCCGCTTTGCGTCACCTTTGATGTGCCGTTACTGTAAAATACGCAGCTTATTGCATAAATAAAGCTGCGGAGGCACATTTGTTGGATTGGGCTTTTAATCAGGGCAGGGTGTGATGGAGGACAAAGGAGGAGGGTGAGGGGTACACTCAGCTGGGACCAGCTGCAGACAGGTACTGGTCCGGGTTCAGATGGGTTCTAATAATCCCCACACACAGAGTGATGTTTGACAGAAACAGCGGCGGCGTGGAGGGATCACTGCAGTGCAGCAGAGCTGTCAGTCACACACAAACAGCCCCTTTGTGACTCGTTACCTCCCCTCAGAGTCACATTTCAGTCTAATTAATGGAAACAATGAACCCATTAAATGTTTTTATTTAGGACTAATTATTGTTGCTTCTGCGTCAGACTGTTAGCAAAATATCCCATGARCCAATGAATGGGTTTGATATCTTCAGAAAGYAATCATTAGATGTGAATAAAMAGCTGATTAACTTTTGGAGTCAACCTGATTCAAGATGGCCGCCACAGCTCATCAAACTTAGCAAACACATAAGCWGCAGTCAGTTTTATAGATAATGAGATGTGGTTTGGTGTGTGGTAGTAGCTGAGAGTCATCCCCACACATTGTGAGCACTAACTAATCAGAACATCTTTGCATGAACCATTCAGATCGACTGTTAGCAAAATATCTCACGAACCAGTGGACGGGATTTGATGACATCAGAAAGTAATCATTGGATATGAATAATCAGCTGATTAAMCTTTGGGGTAAACCTGATTCAAGATGGCTACCACAGCTCATCAAACTTAGCAAACACATAAGGAGGTATATCAGTCAGTCAGTTTTACAGATATTGGGCTGTAGTTTGGTGTGGTAGTAGCTGACAGTCATCCACAATAGGAGTACTAAATCAATTAACCAATTAATGGAAAGCGCTCCAAACTTGACCAAAACTGAGGATGACTGATATGAAAAGGTGGTGGGTGATGTGCATTCCTTCAGCTTTGCTTTTAGCTCCGTCTAGATTTTATGGGGACTTTTGTTTGAAAATAAAAGATGAGCTTCAATCAAATTTTAGGATGTCCTCCAGCCGCCTAATCTGAATATCTGCTGCACATCAAACCAGTTAAAGAGAAATCCAGCTCAGAACACCCCTCCTCACGCATCCACTGTCTACACACACACACACACACACACGCGCGCGCGCGCG
>NW_013952678.1:180124-188782 GCF_001266775.1 Austrofundulus limnaeus | reverse complement strand
CCCCCCCCCCAATCAAACTGAGGACTTTGTATTGACTTCCATTCATTTTTGTAACTGTATTTATGCCTAAACCAGACATGTTCCCTAAAATTACCCATAACTGGTCTACAGTTAACCCTACCCTGAACCAAAACTTGATTCACACCGTATCTCCAGTAGAGCTGCAAAGTGAGGACATGGAACCGGTCCTCACTTTGATAGCAAGTATGGCGCAAATGGTCCTCACTCTGTGATAAAAACAAGCACGCACATGCACACACACACACACACGCGCGCGCGCGAGCAGCTCAGACCAGTGTGAGCGGCGGGTGGGCCTCCCCAACCCCCCCTCCTCAGTACCCGCCCTGCTCGCCTATAAATACAGCCTGAACAGCACCGGCAAGTCTCGGTCCTCAAAAACTCTCAGGGTTGCAGCAGAACACCCTCCCCCTCCCCTTCTCGTCTTATCTCCACCACCACCACCATCCTCATCATCACCATCCTTCACCATCATCTCGCTGTTTTTTTTTTAAAGGGAACCAGTCTTATCTTTACTAACCCGTCCAGTTTTCTTTCTTCTCCTCTCTCCTCCGCTCTCCCMTCCGCCCCCGCTCACCACCACCCCTCACCCGGGCCATCACTCTGAACTAGTTGCATGCATTGTTCGTCTCCCAAAATGGTTTGCGAGACTAAGATCGTTGCGGACGAACACGAGGCTATACCGGCCGCCGGGACCAAGCGAGAGCAGATGATGTGGAGCTCTCCGCCCGCCGCCGGCGCGGCTTTAAACCCCGCCGAGCTGGCGGCGAAGGATGCGGTTTTCATCCGCGAGTTTGAGCGCGCCGACGAGCGGGAGGCGCTGCGCATCTTTCACGAGGGAATAATGGAGCGGATACCCAACACTGCGTTCAGGGGGATCTGGCAACAGCCCAGGACCCAGTTTTTATACGCTTTTCTCACAGGTAAGTCGCACGAATCACCAAAAACAGGACACTTTTTAAAATCATTATTATTAATAGTTTCACTCCCCCACACAAATAAAGCTTGCATCAGGTAATCGTTTCGTTACATGCTGTCCTGAATTTCACTCAGTTGAAAGCTGTTGCAGCTTTTTACGCAGCCGGCACGCGCAACAAAAGGCATGGCGGGGCGCGTGCTGCATGCTGGTGATGCTATGCCGGCCGGGTGGTTAGAAAGGAGTGAATCAGTTTGGAGACTGGCCCACAGGGTGCGCCCACACACCCAAGAAAGAACAAAAATGAACTCCCATGCGGTGCGCACTTTGTGCTGACGCTGCCCTTTGTCCACTGGCTTTTTGAAGATACCAAATTTCTGTTTTTTAATTTGATATTTGCCTTTTTTTTCAATAATAAAACCATGCATTTTTAGAGCTTTAGAATGTGCTTCGCCAGGATAAAAAGTCATCTTTTCTGTGCTGAGGAGAAACTTGCATGAAAGGCATCATCCATCCTGCTTGTTTCAGTTTGCGCTCCCTAGCGTCGCACCTGACTAATAACATCCCTCTTATAAAAACAACAAAAAAAGTTTCCCCCTGTTAATATTTGTGGTTTATTTCACAGTTTACCAAGTGTCGGCTTGTGTGAAGAGTAACTCCGGCTTGTCTCAATCAAAACTTATGTTTCCGACTTTAATGAAACCTACAAATCTCACAATAAGGAGAGAAACCTGGAGATGTGTTCAGGTTGGTTGTCACYGAATAAGAAAGGCAGTAAATATTAGTGCTCCTTTAATGTCATCTCACTTTTTGACCACATTATTGCAGGTACTTAAAAGTCATTGGAGCCAAGTTTTTTATATTATACCACATTTCTCTAAGACTCAGGCCCAGCCTCAGGAAAATTAAATTTTAGGGCCCCCTTTCAGTTTAGACAATCACTGCTTCCTACTGCCAAACTGTGGAAAAGACTCAATAAAGTCAGGAGGAAGGGCTAGTTTTTCTGTTTAGGTAACCACTGAAAATTATCAATTACGTTTTGAGCAACAGAAATAAATACAATGTTAAATTACTGTTCTGTTGACGTAAATATCAACTTCTTGTATACAGAGGTGTCAAAAGTATTCACATTCATTACTTAAGTAGAAGTATAAGATTTAAATATACTTCTTAAGTATCAACTCAAGATTTTTATTAGAGTAAGGTTTTAAAACAGTACATAAGTAAAAGTTAATGGGAAAAGAAGCCATTAAGGATAAAGCTCCAGGGATCTATAATTACATGCTCAAACCACATATTTGTACACATTATATTTATACTTCTCATCCAACCAYAATTAAACTCATTCTATCTAAGAGACATTTCTGGACAGTTTTATCTGAGCATATATCTGAGCAATAACAAGCTGAAATGAAAACAAGCCAAAGGGAAATAAAAATGTAAGGAGTAGAAGTAAAACGTTGGCTAAAAAGTTGCTCCAGTAAAGTAACGTAACAAAGTATTTGTACTTCATTACTAGACATCTCTGCTTTATRTGATCACTAGCATCAGTGTTTAGTGGATAGTTATGTGCTCTTGTGGGGTCCTCTGCTGGTCTGGGTGTCTGAAACAGTTGTTTGTACAGTTTTTGCTGTGGCTGCAGTGACTCAACATTCAAAGTTATTAATCACTGAGGAGCCTTTATCTGAGGCAGGAGCTCTTTTGCACCAAACATCTGCATTTTTGAGCCAAAGGTTTCAAATTTTACGAGCGTGTTTTGCTGTTGGATAAAAATCATGTGTCAAGACATTTTGGTGGCTTGTACCGACTCATGAGACAATGCAGGAATCAGACCATTAGCATTCAAATAATAGATTTCCGATGGCAAAAACAAATAAAGGAGATGTGTTCTAACAATACCGTAACCATTTAGCAAAGCCCAACAAAGTTAATATAGTTCAAGAACTAGTACCCATCACCAGGTATGCTCCAATGGCTCTTGAATATCTGCAGCTCAGGTTAAAATCTAGTGTTTGATAACTAATAAGCAGGAGTGTTAATATTTGTGACCTTTTTCAAAACATTTTTCAATCACAGTGACAGCTGAGCTGATTGCATCTTCAATTTTTTTTATCTCCTTGTCATCAGTGATGCCTGTGAAGATTCATGTCTTGTTGTTTGTGCCTGTTCTTCTGCCAAAAATCAAACATGTGATTCTCTCTTCTGACAGGTTTCGTTTACTTTTCTTCCATTTCTCCATAGTAATGTGCTTTTTCGTGACCAAATCTGTCACGCTGACATGCTGCGCGCCACTCATTCTCATGGGTGCACGCTACTACTACAGCAGGAAAGTTATCCAGAGTTATCTGGACTGTGCTCTGCACACGGACATGGCCGACATAGAGGCGTATTACATGAGACCCACAGGTAAGACGCGTGATAGACTGCACTGTTTCCACTGAATGAATGTGATYCTGTCAGCAGGCGAATCTTCACCAACATAGTCCAGGCTAGAATAACAAGAAATCTCAGATTCTGCAAAAATGCTGAKTCATGGGTGACTTTGCTAAAGAAGCTGAAACTGAGTTGGTAAAGAGAAACAATATTGAGAGTTAAAAATAAATGGTAAATGGACTGTACTTATATAGTGCCTTTCTATCCAACCAGGATACTCAAAGCACCCATTTACCCATCCACACACATTTATTCAGCACTCTACTAGATCTCTAGAAAGTTGACACGTAAAAATCATCAACAAATGTTGCAAAAGGCTAGCTAAAGGCTAAAGAAGCAAACAGTTAGTTTAAAGTATCAAAACACAAGCTAAAAGTAGCATAATAGTAGCTTAAAGGTAAACATTGCAAAAGGCTAGCTAAAATCTAAGAGGCAAACAGGTAGAAAATGCTACAAGTAAAAAAGGCTAAATAAGCAATCAATTAGTTTAAAGTATCAAAAGACTAGCTAAAAGTTGCATAATGGTAACAAAAAGCTAAAAGTCCCAAAAGACTTAATCAAAATATCAAAAGACAAGCTAAAATTAGCAGAATAGTAAATGTTAAAAGTAGCAAAAGGGTAGCTGAAAGCAGCCAAACAAAGGCTTAAAAGGTAACATGAAAAGACAGAGAATGTATGCTGAGGTGGATTTTAAAGTGAATAATTTTGAAGGAATTGAGATGTTTTATTTCTACTGAGAAAACATTCTGAAAAGTATAAAAGCAGAGGTGATGGCAGTCATTCCTTGAATAATCTGTAAGTTTTTTAATATATTAATGGATAAAATAAAGCCCCATTTACATGACAGATTTTGAGTGAAACCATATCTTTTCAGTCCTGTCATTCGTGTTTAAGACAACATCACTCGTTTTCTTTGAAACTGATGGTTGTGAAATTGTTAGGCGCTTGAAGTAGTTTGACGGCAAAGAATACAAAACAAGGTAATGATAGTGTGAATGCTGAATCAGCATTACAGATACTATTAAATAAATCAATAGTGCTTTTCTGGATTTGTAAAGTTAGTGAACTTACTGAAGTTAAGATAAAATCATGAAATTTAGTGACTGAATATGGTCTGGTCTAGAGTTTCCTCAGGCATAGCAAAAGGGAAAAATCATTAAATATGCAGGGCGTCTTTCTCCTTTCCTTCATCGTTCCCTCCTCCCTTGTCAGTCTGTCTCTCACTCCTCCCCCCACTCGTTTCCTCTCAGAGTTCCACGCAGCCAGTAAGGTGGGGTGGAGACCAGAGTGCAACGTAGGCCTATTGATCCTAACCGTAGGCCTAACCGTGGAGGAGGAGGAGACTGCTGAAACACTTTCTGCAGAGTGTCGGCAAGGCTCATTTCCTCCTCCTAATTGGAAAAATCCATCTGCCTCTGGTGTCGTCACAAACTACTTCATCTCATCTGGAGCTTAACTCTGGGTGTAAATGACTGCCGTCCACAAATATWTGACACGATTTCGTACATTCCTCTGCTTTGTGGCTGGTCGGAAACATCTGTTCACCCAGAAGCCCACGGCCGACATGAAAAGCAGGTGTTAGTTAAATCGGTCGATTGTTCGTTCCTCTCTGACACGACGCCCGGTGACTTGATAATCCACTGCTCATTGGAGTTTAGCCTTCCCATTATTGCAGTGGGGCTGCGGTGGTTCAGAGGGGGTCAAGCGCCACTGCTCCTGGACAATGATACTGATTACAACCCTGCAAAATGAATGAACCCACGCAGGGACAGTCACCTGGGTCCAAATGATTCGTTCTGGGGCTGCAACAGTGTGATGGTATGTTGCACAGAGCTGAAGCCTGCATCTCACCGGGCTGTGACTGTTRGTGAATAAAAGACACAAAATTGAGAAAAATGCATTAATTTTTACATGGAAACACACGTTATGACACATTTACGAAAATATATGAATAACAGTGCATGCAAACTCATTTGTTTCAACTTAATTACTCTTTAAGACTCTTTAAAAGGACGTATCATGCAAAATCAACAATTCTGCTGTGAAATACATTTCGTTGTGTACAGAGTCTGTAGGAGTGCAGAAAATTTAAATTTAGTCTCTCCTATAACTGCATAGATATATATTCTTTTATATATTTATGATCAGTTTTCTTTACTTACTATAACATTTTCTGAACTATTACATCACAGTATTTGCAACTTCACTGATAAATAAGGTCTGGACTTACCAACTACAAATTCGTTGTCTTCATTCTCTTCTCGCTCTGGGTCAGACTTCTGTCGACATCTTTTAATTAATAATAAAAAAGGAAGAAAAAGTTTTTGCGCTGCTAGATTATCGTAAACCCCTCTATCAAACTAGAATGAACCAGTTGAAAAGCTAGAGGGGGCGGGTTTAAAGAGACAGTCTCAAAATGAGTTGATCTGAGACACACCTCAGAAAAGAGGGTATAAAGGGCTCGACACACGGGGAGTGACAAACGACAGCGATTAATGGCTGTCATCGCAACCAGGGTGAAACCCGACACACGGGACGAGATAGCGATGGCAGCRTTGCGAATCRCGCTCTCAGGTCGCTTGTCTTCATGAAATTTGACTGGTTCTTCTAATGCCTCTTGTAAAGGTTATTGGTGGTTCAAAAAAAAGGGGGTGTGCATTACGGACGTGTAAACTAAACAAGTCTTGCAATGCTAATGATATTGAACAACAAACGCACACCAAGATACGATTTTATGAGGAAAAATTTATTGGATAACTTCACCCTGGAACCAACAAATTCCCATAAATTTGCCTTTATTAGTAATCCCTTGGTGAAGGGTCATATAAAACTATAAAGTTTGACAGAGCTAAAATAACATTGAAAGTGTTAGCTAACTACAGTGTGTAGCATACTCTCCGCTCATTGGTCAGTCAAAGAAACCCTCAGTGATTGGTTGTAACGCCATGAGACAAAAATTGAACGTTTTTCAACTTTCATATGTCGCATCGCAAGCTCGCGTGTGCACGTCTACGTGTACGAGCGCAAAATTTCACATGCATGATTTTTGCTGGTCGCTTGGCTGGAGGAGGGTGAGCGATTGTCGCCTCATCGCACAAGTTCCATARGAAATGAATGGAGAGTGAGCAACGTCGCCTCCCGTGTGTCAAGCCCTTTAGAGATGCTTGTGAAGTTACAACATAGAGGAATTCAGACCAAAGCATTGCAGTTCCACTTTATATAGACCCTTACTGAATGATGTGAAATGAATGTGAAACAGAAGGATATGTCTCTTTAAACTCAAAATTAATTCTTTTTGTGTTTTTGGTTTCCAATGAATTACGATTTAGTTTCATTATTCTCCCAAATTTGCTTTGCAATTCTCGTCCTTTCTGACTCACAGAAACTAAATCAAAGACTTGGAGTTGTGTGCAAGACGCCCGCGACGGCTCTGTGACTATTGTGAAAGCAAATTTGTTGCAGTAATTTTTCCAAACAAGTCTAAAATACAAGCTTCAAAGTGAGGCCTTCACAAATGTTTTGAGACATTTCTGGGAACTCCCTCTGGAATGTCGTTCCCAATTTGTTGCCAGCGGCCATGGCCCAGTGAGATACAGGAGGGGCTCGTTAGGCACCAAATAAAAGACCCTCTCAGTCACTTTTACACACATTTCTCAGACCCAAGGTCAAAGGTTCAAATGTGTGSTTGGCTTAACAGCCTTTATGTGAAAACAAAAAGTCATGTTGAGGTTGTTAGTTTACTGGTAGCATAAATAAAACAAACAAGTTGTGTGTTTGAGTTCCATTCTCAGAATAAAACAACGAGTTTAATAAATTGTATAAACATTTTTTTAGCCAACCAGAAAATCAACTTGCCTTCTTCTACTTTGCAGAAAATATCGTAAATAAATTTTTCAGTGTCGTGCATTAGTTTTGGGCCAACCTCAGGGTCTTTATATTTTCCTTGGAATGAGTCAAACCTAATATTTTTTATATACCATTTTGTTTTCAATTTTTACTGCTTTTTTGGCCATCCTCAACCCAGCTCTAATACAAGTATCTGACTACGACAGCATACTGCTAACAACATTCCTCTGAAAACACACAGCTGACATCTGATTTTAAACAAGAGGGTGATAACCATCCAGAATCAGACCCGTCAACCCAAGTTTACCAACTTAGTTTGAAGTGAGTCTGCAGGAGATTCTGTTAGAAACATAAAACTGCTCAACTGTGTGGAGTTCTGACGGAGGGGTGGAGGTAACAACAACAAAAAGACTGTAGACGTCAGGAGAAGGTCAAACCCACATGGATGAACAGGTTGTGTCAGCCTCCTCACATACTGATCACTTCCTGCCGGGCAAACAGTTTCATTACGTTCACAATCCGATCTCGTTCAAAGATGACACAGCAGTATACTTATTTTTCTCTTTGTGCAACAGTTGATTGTTGTTTCCATCTAATAGGCAACAATCAAGTCAGTTTTTCATAAAACAGAACAAACAAATTGCTTTTCAAAGCACCTACAGCTGTTCTCACCAGTTTCTCCCTGATTCATTTATCATCTTTGTCAACTAGAAATAATAGAAAAGAGCCAGTGGGTGCTGATTTCACCGGAGCCAGTAACCAAATGCTGTGCTTCCTGTTCCCTACCTCGCTTTGTTCCTGAGTTTTGTCGAACCAAGGACAAGCGTTACTTTCTTATTCGCTTGTAATTAAAATATTGCTGTTTTTAATGCCTAAGTGAAAACGTAAAACTTATTTGTTTAATTACACACTTTCATTTTGCCATAATTTGACCACTTAAAAAAAGCATTTAAACAAAACATTACAATTACATTTATTTGAACTTGAATTAAACTTTAATTCCAGCCTGTATGACCTACCAACCTGCCAGGTATAATAGGTGAACTGTGTTGAAGTAATGTAATCATTTGATCATCTGCAACCCAAAGAACAAGATAGTATTTATAAAAATTAGGTAATTTACAGTAAATGTATAAATCAGTTGCACATTTGTAGCCTGTATATGTCACTGCACCGTGCCATAGGCTGTCCCTGTCGTAGGCTTTTACTCATGCGGCCAATAAAACGTAGGCTGCATCTGAGTATCCTACACAGCTGACGATATCCCAGGATTCATTGCACTGTCACCAACTTAAACAGCGAAGTTTAGAAATTTATCATGAACTGAAGAATTTGTTTTTAAATGTAAGTTTAACACCGCAGCTGATGAAATTTACAGCGGGTAAAATAAGTATTGAACACGTCACCATTTTTCTCAGTAAATATATTACTAGAGGTGCTAATGA
>NW_013952678.1:167745-178989 GCF_001266775.1 Austrofundulus limnaeus | reverse complement strand
GGCTTGCTTTCTAATTACTGAGAGAGTTCAGCTGGTGTCTTGGCTTTCCATGCCTTTTTACACCTCCCTTTCTTCATGTGTTCAATACTTTATCCCTGTACCATTCCACATTATTACAAATAACTTCATTTCTGGACATTTATGGTTTGATTTCTTTGTATGTCTGGATCACTTGGGTTGTTACCGACAACTGTTTAAAATTTCATGTCATTAGCACCTCTAGTAATATATTTACTGTGAAAAATGGTGGCGTGTTCAATACTTATTTTACCCACTCTATGCTGCAATGAGATGTTAAATAAAGTGCAACTACAAGTACTGATACTGGAGCTAAACCCCAATTATTAATGTTATTTATTTGTTTACGTGTAACTTTTTTTGTGAAGTTATACCACCGGTGAAAAAACAACTGAAGGCATGTAATATAAAAAGCATCAGAGTAGACCCTAAATAAAGAAATAMGAGTATAAAATCAGATAAAAGGGGGTTAAGTGCGTACAAGATGGAGGGTGGGGAAGTGAAAAGCATTGGTTGCAATCATGTAATTGACTGTGTATGCGTTAGCAAAATATCTCATGAAACGGTGAATTTTAATAGATATTTTTTGCTAAACGGTAAACATTTTTACACTGACCCTAAAAGCAGATGGAGGAGGTTTCCCTTCTAATCAGTATGCTCATTATTTATTTTCTTTTCTTTGTTTAGTTGCTCTAAAACCACTTAGTTAGACGTGATAGCTGCTGAATCCCACCACCGTTTTTTTAAAGTTTGCAGGCCACTGCTAGGAGATGTTATAAACCTGCTGGATGGTCTCACTGTGTATCAGGTTAGGGAGTTTGGGTACGCTCTAGGTTTTCAGCACTTTTTTCATCCTCTAGTTCTGAATGACAGAACAAAGGAGGTGGACAGAGAGAAAAGTGAAAATGTGAAAATCAAGGAAGGAGGAGCAGAGTGCTGGTTAGAAAATGGGGGCATGTGAAGGAGGGGTCCTCTGCAACATCACACACGTGTGTGAGAAGAAAGAAATCAGGAGCTTCCTGGTTATTAGGAAGACAAAGGRGGGTCTCYGGGGGATTTTTCTGACTTAAGTTAGCTGAAGCATACCTCCTTCGATCCTCCTCTCCTCTTGTAGTGTTTTATCTCCCACCTGTACTGCTCYTCCTCTCTGTGTTTGATCTGCACGAACGTTGGAGAAAGGCTACTGTGGAAACATAAAAGAAAAGATGTTTCCAAACAGCCAGTGAGCTAAAACATATACTGTACATTTTATTGTTAATCCATAGAATCATTCAGTCCTGGCTTATCCAGGGTTAGGTTTTCCATGATTGGTCAAGTCTAACATGGTTGTTAGACGGTTTTAGACCAGCACTTAGGAAAGATACAGTAATATCAATGAGACTACAATAATAAATGGCAACAAAAACTTTTGGTAACAAAATGTCAAATCTCACAGGAAACATTTAATCAGACTGAATGAATTCAGAAATTAAAGAACTCTTGTGATTGCCTTCACTCTACCCAAAGGCCGATAAGGACCGTAATCATCTTCTTTGCACATTGCGTCAAAAATGATGCAAACGTTTTATATTTAAAGGTTTTAAAAACAGTTATCACGTGTCTCAAATGGACCACTTTTAAAAACAGCCCCTCCAAACATTCAACCCATCCATTTTCTTTACGGACATCTCCTTTACRGGTCATACAGAGATGGTGTCTATCTCCAGCAGTCATTGTCTAAAATCCCTAAGTCCCTTTTCCACTAGCGCCTCTATAGTATGGTTCGATTTGGCTGAACTTCAGTAACAGCTCTAGTGGGGCGGGGGTCATCGTAAAGTTGGGTGGTCCCATAATTCAAAAATTGATGTCTAAAGAGGTGGCGGCTATGCTCTATTAAGCTATTTGCCAGCCACCATTAAACAAAGAAGAAGATGACCCGGAAAAGATACGCAACACAACAATGAAGGACACAGTAGCAGTATTATTGCAAATGACGGGTCGGGTTGTTGTGAGAGTAGCTCTTGTGATGCAACCAATGGCTCCACCCTCTAACCAATCAGTGACCGACAGTCTTCTGACATCACGTTTTCAGGCCAGCATGGTACACTTGGAACCACAGCGAAGTAAGCACTGAAAAAGGGGCTGGTTCCACAAATCCTTGCTAGTGAAAAAGTCTTGGAACCGTGATGAGCCAAGCCGAACCATGGTGTAGAGGCACTAGTGGAAAGGGGGCACTAGACAGGCTGTAAGTCCATCACAGGTCCACATAGAGACAAACAACCACTCACAAACTCACACCTAGAGACAATTTACCAATTAGCCTAAGATGCACGTCTTTGGTCTGTGGGAAGATCTTTGGAGCAGGAGATTGAAAAGAACCCCCAAATGTAGTTACCTTAAAAGGTTGCCAAGTCTGCGAAGGAGTCCCCCTCAGTCTGAAAGCACCTAATAACCAAAGGGATTGAGCCAAATCAGAAGCTAACCTAAACAGTATATCTAATGATTTGAGAAAGCAGAACCTGCAGTAATGAATAATGAATCGCAGACTCACTAACCTCTACTTACGGTTTACATTAAGGTTGAATCAATACTGAGGCGCACACTGTAGTGGCCAAATGATGTGTCATCAGCAGCTTCATTAATCGTCACATCGAGCCTCTAGTGACAAACCACAAGGATTTATTGTTACATAAACAGAGTTTAAAGCCTGTGGCTGATGGGTGAGGGATTGATTCTCTGCTCCAAAGATCTGATTTAGAGTCAAATCAGCACRGGACTAGTTCTGTAAGGAAGACAAAGTTACAAATGTAATGCATGCAAATTATGTATATGTGTGAATTTAACAGGCCTAAGTCATATTTTTAACAGTAAAGCCTGAGTTTAGGAATGAAGGGGTAGTAGATGTCTAATATCCTGGACAGGGTGAAGAGTAGAATGTGTGAAACATGTTCCCACAAGCTGCTGTTAATGAGGACTAAAACAGTACAACCAAGAGGGAAACACACAAATTGAGTTCCTCAGGACTAATGGACACTTAAAAAGAGCGAGCGCACACAGAGAGTGTGTTCGTCCCTGCGAAATGCGACAGACACACCAAGACATCAATCTTTTTAGCGCAATGCTCGGAGCCTAAATGCGGTCTGATGGAAGAGAGCTCAGCTGTAAATCTTCACTTCAGATTGAATGAATTATTCATGTTTCTGTTTCTGATCACATCTGGACAGCGCATCTGACAGTCTTCTCGCTTATTTGCCGGCGGTGCAAGGAAGAAAGCGCTGATGTTTGGGTTTTGTGTGTCAGGCTGATCTATTCTTCCAGTGTGAACTTTGACCTCAGGTCAGGGTGAGTCTCAGTGAGTGCATTAAGAGGGTGGCGGGGCGTACGTGTTGTGTAAAACCAAGAAACACTTTTGAAAGAATTTATATTAGGAAAGCAATAAAAAGGAAACAAATTCTTGCTCTCACTCATTTTACAAGCTGTTGAGTAGTGGTCAGTTTGATATTTCCTATATAATAACCAAAACTGATAATGTTTTTAGGTCTAAATTATCCAACAAAGCAATTTATGTGTTTTAAGCAACACAGATTACAAAAATATAGTCTAAATTTTAATTCAAAGCTCCTAAAATACAGATCAATAGAGCTTAATTTGATTTTGTTGTTGTCTTAAGGTTGCAGGTTCGAATCCCGGTGACTGTTACATCAAAAATGTGGGTGGAAAGGGGGAAGCATACCAAGACAAAGTCTTAGGGCCAGACAATAACGTTTTTTTAAAAGTCATAATATTATGAGAATAAAGTTGTAAAGTYGTAATAATACTAGGGTTGGGCGATTTTGGCAAAAAAAAAAATCACGATTAATTGTGGCATTTAGCCAATAATGCTTAATACGACCATTAATAGATGAAGATTGCACTTGCATGACTTCGACTCTATTTACAAATTACTACAAATACTCTGCTGTAAGAGGTTAGAGAAGGTAGACCTGTGATATATGGGTTGCTGGTTCGAATCCCAACTGTTACACCCAAAATGTGGGTAGAAAGAGGGAAGCATATCACACTTGCTTACACCCTTAATTGCCCCACTCTGAGCCGTTGTGCTGGGTTCTTACCCCCACAGCTGCACAAGATCGCAACCCTCCTTCTTCACAGAAGTGGGCTGTGTGTGGTACCTTGGTGGTCAGGAAGGGAATAAAAAATAAAACTTTGCCAAATGGTCATGCAAGTTAGCTCACTGTGGTGACCCCTGATGAAGGGAGCAGAAAGATAAAAAAAACTTAATCTGTCCTAGGCTTTATTAAATATTTTGCTAACAACACAAACACACAAAGTATTATTATCCTTTCACCTTTAGTGGTGGGTGATTAGCAAAAACAAAGTAAAGCTATTTAACACCTCTTAGCGTGCTCCGGCAGCTTCTTCTGAACTACAGCTCAGCAAAGCAACGTCTAGACTGAACGCTTATCAGCCGAATTAGCCCTCTAGGTTTCATGTGAAAGAAAGAAGAATAATCTCATTAACGATGAAACCCATTCTGTGTGCGTGCACACAGCGTGTGTGTGTGTTTCTGGAGGATTTTATGCAGAGTTCCAACAGTAGCATCACYGAGTATTTAACACCTTGACATGTGTGCGCAGAGACATAATAAAATCCTGGCCTAGCACTCTAGAAACCAGATAAGAGCTCARTAATCAGATTCTTCCGTCTGTGAGAATCGCTCAACTCTTCCTTTTTTTCTTGCCTTCTCTCTCTGCTGGATTTGTTTCATCTGTGCGTCCCCCTCCCCCGCCCTTCTTCTGTATTACCCTCAGATCTGTCATTGTTCTTCCCTCCTTGATTTGTGTTTGTATGTCCGAGCAGCGGGACCAGATCCTTTCAGACTGATCACCATTCACTCAGATCGCTCCCTGTCTCTATCCCTCTGCTTTTGTTTAAAGCAAATAGATGAATAAATTCTCTMTTTTCTTAAGTCCCTCTTTTCTCCAAGTCTTTCTGAGTGTGTAAGCTCATTCATACGACTCACACACACACAGAGAACAGACCCCAGGCTCTGAACTGTCGCAGTCCTGTGTGGAGCTTCTGCAGCTGCTGGGACGGAACAACAGGGACTTTAATGCCCTGAACAAAACATTACTCTTTTATGTCCTTACTCATTTCATAGACTGCACRGGTTTTATATTCCCTGCTGCTTTACTAAGCAGAAATAAAGCAAGATGATAAATAGGAATACAGATTTAAAATAAAGGCCTAACATTCCTTGAAGGAATGCACATCATTTGCTACCTTTTACAACAAAGTACATCTTATGTGTAAAAACTGGAGTTGTAGTTATTTTGGTCTCAGATTTTAGCTAATATCTGTAAAACCAAGAGTTATGGCCATTTTTGTGTTTAAAAAAGTTGCTGAACTGTGGTGGCCATCTTGAAAGGAGCTAACTCCRAAAGTTAATCGGTGGCAGATGTACATGTAGTGATTACTTTCTGAAGGTTTTGTCRAATCTAAATCTTTTCAGGGTTTCACGAGATGTTATGCTGATGGTTCAGACAAACTAACACAAACAATTTAAAAACATTATCGTCTTTCACCTTCAGGGGTGGGCGATTTAAACACTTCTTCTTCTTTCTGCCGCCTTTCATTTTATTTGTGATTTGGATTTTTATTGTATATAAATTTATTGTATAAAAAAATGAATAAAGTTATTTAAAAAAACTAACATATGTAAACTAATACTAGACATTCTTCAATAAATAAATAAATAAATAAATAAAATAACACATCTGCGGCAACCCCACTTTGACTTTGCTGAAATATGTAGACGAAGCTAAAACTGAGTTGCTAAAATTAAAAGAAGCAAAATACTAGCTAAAATCCAAAAGGAGCAAAAAGGTTGAAGCTAAAAAAAGCAGAACGCTGGCTAAAAGCTAAGAAAACGCGAAACACAACATAAAAACATCGATTTTAAATGACTAAACTTAGGAAGCCAGAAGTTGAAGCTAAAGTCCTTTTAGTATCCCGACTGTACAGTCGCAGGTCAAGTTCTAAGTCCTGCCTCTTCGTGTAAACAAACACAAACCTGCTTATAATAAAAAATAAAATACACCTCGGTAATTTTAAGTTGTTGACTATTGCTCCWGACTGGCTGCTGTGTGGTTTAATGTTGGTTACTTTAACAAATTTAGCTGTAACTACTTTTTTTTTTTAAAAGAAACTAAAGGTCTAGCCTGGTAAAAACCAGACCCTGTCCTTCACTTTGCTTCGTACAAGGGTCTGGACTTGCTGCATAGAGAAGCGATTCCTGCTGGAGGCGTGGCCTCTGTTGAAGTGTGTGTGTGTGTGTGTGTGTCGCTGTGAAGGAGGCTAAGCTAAGAAGCTAACCGGAAATCGCGTGCGCTGTTAACAACCTTACTGAGAGGAGAAAAGTACCGAGCCAAACGAGACGGCTGTAAATGAGAGCTGCTGCTTTGTCAGACAAATTTATTTTAATTTGGAAGCCTTATCAACACGGACTGGCTTCATTCACTTCCTCCACTGCCGTATGCTAAAATAACTAGCAGACACTGCGCAGAAAATCGGCGTCGTTCAAAACTCCACCTTCTGTTTGCTGATTGGCCCTGGTAAAATAAACTACAAGCAGACACTGCGCAGAAAATCAAYGTTCTGTTCTGTGATTGGCCCGGCTAAAAATCTGCCTGTGAAATCTTTGTCTATGGGAGAAGTCCCAGACGGAGCAGTGAAGGGTAACTAGAATTGAGCAGAACTGCGTAGGAAGGCAAGGGCCAGGCTACTAAAGGTAATGTAGAACTACGATTCTGTGTGGGAGGAGTGGGCGGGGCTTAAATCTCCAGTGCACATGGTCAAAAACAATTCAGCACGGCAGTCCCTGTAAACCACGTCCTTCTGGTCCTACAAGAGATGGCTTTACAATTGGTCTATTAGTATCATATGTCTATGGTTAAAAAAGGCAGAAGGCTGAATAAAGCTAAAAAAAAAACAAAGCATGTTGAAGCAGATTTCAAAGAGAAGAAGAAATTATGTGTTTCAAATCCAGGAGCCAGGGAGAAGGAGAAATCACACACACGACAGGCCCTGGAACAGTGTGGTTATCCTGACTGGGCTTTCCTGAAAGCAGACAGGAAACACAGACAGGATTCCATGCAACCTTCAGGTGAAAATGAAGACCCCAAACCCAGACCCAAACCGTGGTTATTCCGTATGTTGCGGGTGTTTCGGAGAAACTGAGACGTTTATTTTCTAAACATGATGTCCCAGTAGCTTTCAAACCCCAAAACACATTACGGCAAAGGCTGGTTCACCCCAAAGATCCGGTGCCCCGGCACAAACAGAGCAATATTGTATATGCTGTTAAGTGCCAGGAGGACTGCGACCAGTTATACATCRGGGAAACAAAGCAGCYACTGTTCAAAAGAATGTCCCAACACAGACGAACTACATCTAATGGCCAGAACTCTGCAGTTTTCACTCATTTACAGGCCAGCGGTCACTCTTTCAGAGATGAGGATGTTCTCATTCTTGATAGAGAGGAACGCTGGTTTGAGAGAGGAGTAAAAGAAGCCATTTTTGTGAAGAAAGACCGTCCATCATTAAACAGAGGTGGAGGTCTCCRTTTTCAGTTGTCCCCCTCCTACAGCGCGGCTATTGCCAGTATCACTCCACCCCTGTTAACAATAGGTGTTAATTAGGTGTCAACGATAGCATGTGATGAGTATCAGTCACATGGAGGCAGTGCTTAAACCCTGAATTTTGCCTGAAACTCTCAGACTGAAGAAGTCTCTTGGAGGAGAGACGAAATGTTTCATTAAAGAAGAACCCGTCCAGAAGACCTATACAATTTTTTTCTTTTTGATTTTTTACCTGGATTACTGAGATGCATCAGGACGTGTTTCAAGTAGTTTTACTACAGAAAGCGTAAAAAATGGGGAAAAAAGAAATAGCGTGAAAACTGAATCAGCATTCACATTAATAGTTCTTTTTAAACAGTGTAGTTCTTTGTCCCAGATGATCTGAGTGAACTTTCTGTGACACAGTGTTAAGTAATGAGCCCGGTCTGATTAGCATGAGGCAGAATGCTGATTGCTGTGCATATTGCCCTCATTCCTGGCGCATGTTGAGTTCTGACAGATGGTCGGAGGGCATCATGGAAGTCTARCACCGTCCCACCCGTCAGGTCACACACATACTGTGTATTATTGGCACTGAGCCAAAGAAGTTGGCACTGCGGCTTTGACATATTCCCAAAACAAAACTCCTTTTCATTTAATTGCAAATTACCTTTTCAAGATAATGTGCAAAAGTTTTAAACCACCCATAATTTCTTTTAATTTTAGCTTCAAAGAGGAAGCAAAGTATAAAGAAGTTAGGGATGCTTCAACACCTTTGCAATGTCTGTTTGTTTTGTGAAGATTGTCCAAAATCCTTCAAAAACCCACACGGCTGCAAATAGGAGTGAAAAGCTTTTTTTTCTGTATTTTCTAAAATTGTATCAGCAAATGGCATAGTCATCTGACCCACTTTTCTGTAAAGGCAACATTTCTCACCAGTCAGACCTTCTGTCRTCTGAAAAGCTGAATTTAAATTTTCTTAATTCAAGAAACATGATTTTCTTCCATGTCGTCTTTATTTGGTGCCTAACGAGGTTTCTTCCTGTTTTTAAAGGTAGACCACTGATTGCACACTTGAAGAGCAGGAAGTACAAATATGGGACTGCTTGCTGCTGCTGCAACCTACATACTGTATCTCAGCTGTTTGATGCTATAAGAGGATCAGTTTAACACAGGTCCACAGGGGCATCGAATCCCTGCTAGCATGAAGCATAATGCCATTATCAGCTGTTTCTGTGAGATKTTCAGCAGGAACAAAGAAGGTTTATTTATTTTATACATGAAAATGAGTCGGTTCAGGAGAAAAATCAGGATTCAGAGCTAATAGACATCAGGTCTGCAGGTTATAAAATAGTCTTAATCTCTAACAAACAGATGTTACACAACATAAGTAAGAAGCAAATGTATATTTTTTCTTTGAAAGTGTCTGAATCAACACAATATAGGTGGTTTGAAAATATAAATACGATTCAACAGGGAGTAGTTTAAAGATCAAAAGCGCWAACTTATTTCCTTCATTTAGCTCTTTTGCTGTTTAATTTTCATTATTCGTTAAAACCCATGAAATTAAATAAGGATACTTTTTATTCACACTAATATGAAATTTGAAAAAAAAAACATTTACATTACTAGCTGTGAAAAAGACATTTATAAATGACAGAAAACCAGTCATTATATGAATCAGTGTATAAAATAGAACATCTTAAAAGTGCAGCTCAGAAATGTTTCTCTGGAGTGTTGTCTGCTGACAGGTTCCTTTAATCTTGTGAAAACGTATGAGWGGACATCTTTTTGTTTGTCACTGTTTCTGGTTTCTCCAATGTCTCTCTATCAGTTTATTTACTCCACCTAACTGAAGTTTATGTTTGCTTTATTGTAAATTGTTGTCACTCTTATCAACTATTTATATAAAAGTCTAGTTATTTAACCACCTTCACCAATWTTGTTGAAAATGGTCCTTGGTTCAAAACAAACTATTAAATTTACCTTGTAAGAGTAATTATCTGAAACTAAAGTGTTACTTTGTAACAATGACAGTGTTTGCTTAACTGTTATATATAAGATTTTCACAAAAAGTAAATAGATTTGTGTTTAGTAGATTATTTCTAGTGACCCGATACCAGCATTTATAGAAAACACTAGTTCAAATTGCCCCAACAATACCAGATCCAGTACTCCACTGAATGTGCTACAGTTTACATTTCATCAGTTTCATGTTTAAGAAAAYAATACAAGTTGAAAGAAAACTTTATTTAATTTAAAATGCTTCGTCAGTATATATCATGCTGTATATTTGATTTGATCAAGTCAGAGGGGCTGTAGGTCTATAATGAATGAGGGGCTCCTTGTTCTAATTAGAAATGTACTTAAAGTCATTAAGTAATGTTTAAGTTCTAACTCAGTAAGTACTTGGTATCGGCAAGAACCCAAACTGTAATACTCATACTTGGTTTWAAAAAACTGGTATTGGGACACCCTCTATTATTTTTTTGATGCATCAGTTTTTCTTGACAATAAATCTTTTACTGCTGGAAAGCCTGTTCATTTCCCTTTTAAATGGTGCCGCATTTGTAAGGAACATGCATTTGTGGGATGAGCAGTAGAGCTGAGTATGTGGGTTGGGCACATGGAAATTTTGCTAAAACCTCTTTGCCGAACTAACCTGCCAATCAGGTGCATGCTATAAGATTTATTGCCAAGAAGTATTGTTACACCAAAGAAATAATCTACCAAACACATATTTCCTCACATTTTGTGCTAGGTTTATAATTTTTGTTTAAAATGTTTTAATACCAGAATCTGCTGAGGTAGACTACAGCTCAGCTTACTATTAGCTCTATTCCATAGAGACCAACTTTGGAAAATTTGTACCATTGCTTTAATTTCTTATCTGTAACTATTTCAGTGAGTTTACTTTAATAAATGTTTCCTCTTTTGTTTTGTCAGGCTCCTGTTTCTGGGTGGCCGTCCTGGATGGACGCGTGGTGGGCATTGTGGCAGCGCAGGGTCACGAGGAYGACAACACCGTGGAGCTGAGGCGCATGTCAGTGGACTCCCGCTACCGGGGCAAAGGCATCGCAAAGGCCCTGGGTCGCCGCGTTCTGGAGTACGCCGTCCGCAACAACTACACCGCCGTGGTCCTCGGAACGACCGCCGTCAAGCTGGCCGCCCACAAGCTGTACGAGTCGCTGGGCTTCCASAGGACGAGCCAGAGCGAGGACTACAGGCTACCTGGGATGAGCCGCTCGCCGCTGGAGAGGCTCTTCTTCCAGATCCGCCACAGCCGCTACCGCCTGCAGCTCCACGAGGAGTAAACAGGTGATGGGGGAAGAGAAAAACGGAGAGGTGGAGATGGAGGATTGAAAAAAATAAGGGACAAAGAAAGCAAAATCCCTCCTTCACCTTCAAGCCCCAGCTGCATCCTCTCCTCTGACAGCTTTTATTTATTTTGTGTCATTGGAGAAATCTTTGAGTAACACTTCTACTATTTCATTGTAAATCACTAACATTTTTTAAATTAATATTACGCTTTTGTTGATGTTATTTTTGTATTATGCATTACAATTTCATTAATAGTTTCTTTTTGTCTATTTTAATAATTAGGTTTGTTTTTATTGCTACCCACTTC